>NC_091955.1:929475-1114475 GCF_031021105.1 Erythrolamprus reginae | reverse complement strand
CCTCCTTCTCTCTGTGTCTCTGCCTCTCTCTCTCTCACATGCACACAAAGACAAAGAGACAGACAGAAACAATTAAAGTTTCTTTCCGCACAAAGACTGCTATTAAGCTCCCAAGTTGCAATGATTTACAAGAAAATGCCAGCTTTGCTGCAATTTCATCTATATCAGAGCGAAACCCAGAAATAATTGACTCGGCGCCTGAAATGGCCTGAGATCAATCAGACCCAGAACTGGCAGCTGCTAAGAGCTGTGGAGCTACTCCACCACCACCACCCTGAATTATAGATTCAGAAGGTGAGTTTGCAATCTAGAATGCTACCCCTGTAAGCAGCAGCAAAAAGGGAAAAAAGCAATTACCGTATTTTTCAGAGTATAAGACGCACTGGAATATAAGACGCACCTTAGTTTTGGGGGAGGAAAATAGGGAAAAGAATCTGCTTACCAGGTGTCCATCTGGCCAGCGTCCTTAGTCTGGTCAGCTTCAGCACATTATTTTATCACTTGGTTAAGGGCTTAAAAAAATAATGAAAGTGTTTGTAAGCTGGTAAGAACTGGGAACATGGTTAGCACCTTGTTAGAGCGGGAAAGAAACATTTGGAGCAAGTTAGAGCAATGGGGAAAAAACCTGGCAAGACTTAGGGCTTGGAAAACATTCTTCGCAGAGAGTAACTGAAAAACCTTGGGTACATTCATAGCACCTGGTTAGGGCTGGAAAGAAATATCTGGAGCAAGTAAAGCAATGAAAAAAACCCCCTACAAAGGCAGGGTTTGGAATACATTCTTGACAGAGAGTAACAATGACAGAGCTTGCAAACCAGTAAAAGCTGGGAACATTGTTAGCACCTGGTTAGGGCTGGAAAGAAACTTACTCAGAGCAAGTTAGAGTAATGAAAAAACCCAGCCTCTTTTAGGGAGGAAAAATGTGTGTCTTGTACACTGAAAAATACAGTAAGCAAAACAGAAGTGGGGAAATTGGCACTTCATGGCAACGGATCATAAATATATAGCTGGACTAAAAATGAGCATATTCAGCGAGCCACTGACCACAGCTAATAATACACCATGCCAGGCGGCTTTAATGGGCTCACTCTCCGATGTCACAGAAGCCATTTTGCAACACTTTGGCTCAGAAAAAAAGTCATTCCCCCCATTTCCCCCCAGTGTTTATAGTGTTATTTCCACCAAGGGAATCCATGCAACTCACTGAGGTGTTGTAAAGGAAGCCGAGATGGAGGCCTTTCCCCATGGCCATAAATTGAATTTCAGAGTTCAGCCAGTTTCCTGCAATTCGTATTTCATCACCAGTCGGGCGCCTCCCAAGCCCCTAGGACTGCGGGACGTAGCGGGGAATGATGTGTGCGGATCCCAGTAAAGCGGCCTTTTGCAATTGACAGATGGAGATGTTGTCAATTCCGATGGTTTTCAAATGTCCACTGAGATCCTTTGGCCCTGCGCCCAGCGTGCCAAGGACCACTGGGACCACTTTCACGGGCTTATGCCAGAGTCGTTGCAGCTCGATTTTTAGATCTTCGTATTTCACTAATTTCTCCAGCCTCAATTCTGCAGTCTCCTGGGATAGCAATGTCGCTGAGCCATACTTTCTTTTTCTCCACGATCACAATGTCTGGTGTGTTATGCTTCATCATCATCATCACCATCACAATAATAATAATAATAATAATAATAATAATAATAATAATAATAATAATAATAATGTCCCTCTACGGAGAGGGGTGGCATACAAAATAATAATAATAATAATAATAATAATAATAATAATAATAATAATAATAATAATTGGTCCAACCACATGCACCCTGCTCATCCATATTGGACAGGTTCAATTTTGGGGGGTGACTTTGTGGGTGTAACTCTGTATTTTCTTTGGCAATGTGTGTGAGTTGTTTCTCCTTGGATGTTGTTCTGAGTTATCCACATATTTTTAAAGACCTGGGTTCTTTGGAGGCCTCTCATCCAAGCACTCACTGTGTCCAATTCTGCTCTCTCTGCTACCTGCTGTGATAATGGTTTCCCCCCCCTTCCTTTTGCCATATATATATTTAATACCTTTATTTGAGTGAATACCCAGATAGGCTTTGTCTGCGGAAGGACTTCTTGGAATCTCTTTGTTAAGTTGCATTCTGCAACAACATTGTACATACTATTTGCATGAATAGGGGAGGGAGGAGGAGGAGGGAGAAGAAGAAGAGGGGGAGGAATAGGAGAAGGAGGAGGAGGAAGAAGAAGAAGAGGAGAAGAAGAAGAAAAGGAGGAGGAGGAAGAAGAAGAAGAAGAAGAGGGGGAGGAATAGGAGAAGGAAGAGGAGGAAGAAGAGGAGGAGGAGGAAGAAGAAGAGGAGAAGAAGAAGAAGAGAAGGAGGAGGAGGAGGAAGAAGAAGAGGTGGAATAGGAGGAGGAGGAGGAGGAAGAAGAAGAGGAGAAGAAGAGGAGGAGGAGGAAGAAGAAGAAGAGGAGGAGGAAGAAGAAGAGGAGAAGAAGAAGAAGAAGAAGAAGAGAAGGAGGAATAGGAGAAGGAGGAGGAAGAAGAGGAGGAGGAAGAAGAAGAGGAGAAGAAGAAGAGGAGGAGGAGGAGGAGAAGGAGGAGGAAGAAGAAGAAGAAGAAGAGGAGGAGGAGGAGGAGGAGGAGGAGGAGGAGGTCTCTGGGGTCTTTGGGGTTTTGTTTTTACTTTATGGTTACGGTTGTTGTTACCTGAACTGGTATGAAGACAAATTTAATCATGTAAATGAATTTTCCAAATTAAATCAGATTAACTGAATCAAACTAATTAAGACAAATGCTCTGAGCACAGGCTAAATTGGCCAGATGTTACGGATCAAAGAGGACCTTGTCATATACTGCAAACATAGGAAGGGTTAGGGTTAGGGGTAAGACCTCCCCTGATAATAAGCCCAATTGGGCTTTTGTCTCCATGGCAACAGGGCCAAGCACTCAGTTCAAGGTTCAAGAAATATAAGGCAGGGTCTTATTTTCAAAGAAACACTTTGGGTATCATTTTTTCTTTGTCTTTGTTTTCTGTTAAGTTAAGAGCATTGATTAAAAATAATCTGCAAGTAACCAAGGAAATAGGAAGTAGATTGGAGTGGAAACCTCCCACAGACATTTCTGGGCTGGTTTTGAATTTTTGGGGTCCTCTAATGCCCCCTTTTCCCCACGTCTTCCTTTGCAATGGAAGTGACCTTTGCATCTCTTGGACAGAGAAATAAAATGTAGGGAATTCTTTCCTTCACCTTCTCTCGTTCACAGGGATTGAGGAAAACCCATTGAGGGATGGGCTCTTCCTTTGGCTTCAAATAAATATTTATTTATTGATTTTTATTTATTTGTTTTGTCAAGTACATATTGGTAGTATACAAAGATATAACAATGTTTAAATACATGATACTAGTAAGAGAGAAACATTAGGACAGGGGATGGAAGGCACTTATGCAGGCCCCTTACTGACCTCTTAGGAATTGGGAGAGGTCAACGGTGGACAGTCTCAGGTAAAGTTTTTGGGGTTAGGTGATGATACTACAGAGTCAGGTAGTGAGTTCCAGGCATCAACTACTCAGTTACTAAAGTCGTATTTCCTGCAGTCAAGTTTGGAGGGATTTCCTTTAAGTTTGTATCTGTTGTGTGCTCGTGTGTTGTTGTGGTTGAAGTTGAAGTGGTCCTTGACAGGAAGGACGTTGTAGCAGATGATTTTGTGGGCTATCCTTAGGTCATGTTGAAGGCGATGTAGTTCTAAGCTTTCTAAACCTGGGATTGTAAGCCTAGTTGCGTAGGGGATTCTGTTGCGAGTGGAGGAGTGGAGGGCCCTTCTAGTAAAATATCTCTGGATATTAACTACTCGGTTACTAAAGTCATATATTTTCTGCAGTCGAGTTTGGAGCAGTTTACTTTAAGTTTGTATCTGTTGTGTGCTCATGTGTTGTTGTGGTTGAAGCTGAAGTCATCGTTGACAGGAAGGACCCTGGAGCAGATGAGTAGAATTGCGGCTTTGTGACTTAGGTGTGGATTTGAGACCATCTTTACAGGTCCCAGAGATGCAACGTTGTGAGTCTGAAAAAGTAGGAATTCCACGGGCTTTGTTTAATGTTTAACAAGATTCATATTTAATATTCATGGTGTGAGTTGCGTTTCGTGGAGAACCTTTTTTGTGGCTCTTTTGCAAATCCGTCTTTGGCACGGAGAGGAATGCAACCCTGCACCCTCGACGTGGGGACAAGTCGCACCGCTCTTTCTCACAGGTTCTTTTGCTCGCCTGTCCCTAACACGTTCGTTCTCTTCACACCCCAAAACAACAACAACAACAGTAGCAAAAAACAAACCCTCCCTCCCCTTCTACCCTTGGCCGGCTCTCATTGCAATTGCTGCCTCCCATTCAGGCCCCCCAACCCATTCAACCCACCCTCTTTTCAGCGGCGAAAACGGAAATGGTGTTGAAACAGATGAATGGGCCCTCGGGCGTGGATTAAATCCTGCAGAGCCCTGCGCCAACCTCTTTAAAGAGCTGGCCAAGTGCCAAGGCGAGAGCTGGCAAACCAGGCGGCTCCCTTGTTATGTTGTCTTCTGTGCCAGCAGGGGCCCTTTCCCACTTAATCAAGGGCGTCGTGCCCCAAACCAACACCCTTTTTTCTTATTTTTGGACTTGTTTTGTTAGGGTAAGCAATAAAAAAGCAACAACCCATGTTCTGCCACCTACATCAAACCTCCCAGCGGCATCCGAAGCAGCCAGCTCTCTGGGGAACTCCGAGAACAAGGATGGCTTGTTAATCTAACCGTACGTAGCTTCTGCTCCGGCAATCTCACACTACTTACCAGAGCTTATGAACCTTTTGCAAGACCCATCCTCAAATACAGCTCATCCGTTTGGAACCCACACTGCATCTCGGACATCAACACCCTTGAAAATGTCCAAAGATACTTCACCAGAAGAGCCCTTCACTCCTCCACTTGAAACAGAAGACCCTACGAGACTAGACTTTCAATCCTGGGTCTAGAAAGCTTAGAACTAAGACGCCTTAAACATGATCTAAGTATTGCCCACAAGATCATATGCTGCAACGTCCTGCCTGTCAAGGACTACTTCAGCTTCAACCACAACAACACAAGAGCACACAACAGATTTAAACTTAATATTAACCACTCCAAACTGGACTGTAAAAATTACAACTTTAGTGATCGAGTTGTCGAAGCGTGGAACTCATTACTGGACTCCGTAGTATCATCCCCTAACCCCCAACACTTTACCTTTAGATTATCTACAGTTGAGCTATCCAGATTCCTGAGAGATCAGTAAGGAGCGTACATAAGTGCACTAGAGAGCCTTCCATCCCCTGTCCTATAGTCTCTCCTATAACCCATATATCTTTTCTTCTATTCCTATATCCTTTCTCCATTCTTTCATTGATATATTTTATTCCTATATTTTTTCTATTCTTTCTCTGATATATTTTACTATGAGTATATCCTCTGTAACCTTCATTATGTATTGGATTAACCAACCAACCAACCAACCAACCAACCAACCAACCAACCAACCAACCAACCAACCAACCCAATCAATCAATCAATCAATCAATCAATCAATCAATCAATCAACCCAATCAATCAATCAACCCAATCAATCAATCAATCAATCAATCAAAACAACATCCTAATGCAATCCTGAGAGCCTTGCCTTCTCATTTTTCTAATAATGGTGCCGGGCTGGCGCAGTGGTTAGAGTGCAGCACTGCAGGCTATTTCAGCTGACTGCTAGCTGGAGTTCAGCAGTTCAAATCTCACCACCGGCTCAAGGTTGACTCAGCCTTCCATCCTTCCGAGGGGGGGGGGGTGTCAAAAGAGGACCCAGATTGTTGGGGTTGAGAGGCTGACACCCCGGCTCTTAATCCACACCCACAGAGTGGTAGTAAAAAAAAAAATTGGAAGGCACCCCTGGTTCCCCTTGCCAGGTGTTCTCACCTGCAGAGCCCTGTCCATAGCCATCTGCAGTCTAAGCAGCAATCAGCCCGAAAAGTCTTTGTAGAGACTTCCAAAGGACCCAGGAGAAGAAAAACTTTGTCTCATCTTCATACAAATGTGTTCAGGGGTCACTGGAGCACAAAGCTCGCTGAGATTTTTGGAATAAATTACCACTTGCCCAGGAGCATCATATTTTTATTCACAGGTAACTGGTTACAGCAATCATGATCCTTAAGTGTAAAACCCATGGAGCTCTATTGAGTGCATTCACATTTAAATAATATTAATAATAATTATAATAGAAATACCCTGACTCCCTTTGGCGTGACTGCAACCGCACACAAACACCCCTTCCACGGATTCAATTTTTGCATAGTTTTTAAAAGTTATTTATTACATTTATGGGGCTGCTCACCTCAAATACATGGGTCTGAGCAACGTGGAAAATAGGTTAAAGACTTACACATATACAAATACCAAAACCCACACAAAGAAACCCCCACTTAGTATCAATTAGCACAACTAATAAAGGGGCTACCCCCTCTCCCAGATATTCAAACATAGGTTTCAAATCCTGAGTAATATATAGTATTAGTATTATATTAGTAGTATTATATATATATAATATAAATATATATTGCTCACAAAAATAAAGGGAACCCTGAAAGAACCCATCCTAGATCTGAATGAATGAAATATTCTCCTTGAATCCTTTGTTCTGTACAAAGTTGAATGTGCACAACAGCAGGTGAAATTGATGGTCCATCAGTGTCGCTTCCTAAGTGGACAGTTTGATTTCACAGAAGTTTGATTTATTTGAGTTATATTGTGCTGTTTAAGGGTTCCCTTTATTTTTTTGAGCAGTGTACTAACCAGAGCATACAAAACTTTCGCCAGACCAATCCTTGAATACAGCTCATCTGTCTGGAACCCACACCACATTTCAGATATAAACGCTCTAGAAAACGTTCAGAGATACTTTACTAGAAGTATCCTCCACTCGCAACAAAATACCCCACACAACCAGACTTACAATCCCTAGGTTTAGAAAACTTAGAACTACGTCGCCTTAAACACGACCTAAGCAGAGCCCATAAAATCATCTGCTACAACGTCCTTCCTGTCAACAACTACTTCAGCTTCAACCACAACAACACACGAGCACACAACAGATACAAACTCAAAGTAAACCACTCCAAACTCGACTGCAGGAAATATGACTTTAGCAACTGAGTAGTTACTGCAACTGACTCTGTAGTATCATCACCTGACCCCCAAAACTTCATCCTTAACTATCCACTGTTGACCTCTCCCGATTCCTAAGAGGTCAGTAAGGGGCCTGCATAAGTGCCTTCCGTCCCCTGTCCTCATGTTTCTCTCTTACTAGTATCATGTATATAAACATTGTTCTATCTTTGTATGCCACCAATACGTACTTGGCAAAACAAATGAATAAAAATAAATAAAATAAATAGGACAGTAGGAGAGGGAGGGTAGGCACAGTGGTGCCCTTATTCACAACCCTTACTGACCTCTTAGAAACGGGGAGAGGTCGACTGTAGACAGGCTCAGGTTAAAGTTTTTGGGGTTTGGGGAAGAAGCCACAGAGTCAGGGAGTGAATTCCAGGCATTGATCCCTAGGTGTCTGAAGTCGTATTTTCTGCAGTCAGGTTTGGAGCCCTTTACATTGAGTTTGAATCTATTATGTGCTCGTGTATTGCTGCGGTCGAGGGTGAAGTAGTCATTAACAGGAAGGACATTTCGGTATATGATCTTATGAACAACATTTAGATCAGATTGGAGGCAACGTAGTTGTGAATTGTCCAATCCCAGCATTTCAAGTCTGGTGGAAGAAGGCATTTGGCTGCGATTTGCAACATTTGCAATTTATTTGATTGCAAAACATTTATTTATTTATTTGTTTTATTTATTTGTTTGTTTTGTCCAATACACAATAATACACAATGAGGATATAATCAGGTAGAATGTATTAAAGGGGGAATAGGGGAGAAAATAAAGGAGTGAAATATAAGTATGAGAGAATAGCAGGAAAAGATATAGGGATAGAAGAGAAGATATAGGAGATATAGGAGAGACAATAGGACAGGGGACGGGAGGCACTCTGGTGCACTTATGTTCGCCCCTTGCTGACCTCTTAGGAACTTGGTCAGGTCAACCGTGCATAGTCTAAGGGTAAAGTGTTGGGGGTTAGGGGATGATACTACAGAGTTGGGTAGTGAATTCCACACTTCAACAACTCGATTACTAAAGTCGTATTTTTTACAGTCTGCATTGATTGCCAATCAGTTTCCGGTCACAATTCAAAATGTTGGTTATGACCTATAAAGCACTTCATGGTACCGGACCAGATTATCTCCAGGACCACCTTCTGCTGCACGAATCCCAGCGACCAGTTAGGTCTCACAGAGTTGGCCTTCTCCGGGTCCCGTCAACTAAACAATGTCGTTTAGCGGGACCCAGGGGAAGAGCCTTCTTTGTGGCGGCCCTGGCCCTCTGGAACCAACTCCCCCCAGAGATTAGAATAGCCCCCACCCTTCTTGCCTTTCGTAAGCTTCTTAAAACCCACCTCTGTCGTCAGGCATGGGGGAACTGAGATATTCTTTCCCCGTAGGCTTCTACAATTTATGTATGGTATATTTGTATGTATGATTGGTTTTAAAATAAGGGTTTTTAGCTGTTTTAGTATTGGATTGTCGCATGTTGTTTTTACCACTGTTGTTAGCCGCCCCGAGTCTACGGAGAGGGGTGGCATACAAATCCAATAAATAATAATAAAATAATAATAATACAATCAAGTTTGGAGCGGTTAATATTAAGCTTGTATCTGTTGTGCAACCAGCCGGCAGACTTTGAATCGAAGGACCCCAACCAAAGCAGAGTGTTCTAGGGAAATGTTCATGCTGGCTTTGATCTCCTGCTCCTAGGATTAGGCGTCTGGCCTCACTCCGGAGAGTTTAGCTGGAGCCCCCCAAGGAGACAGACAGCCTTCCCTCTTTCACCTTCCTAGGTCAATGACACACCGTCAAATGAAGGAGGAGCCGGCGTAATTAAACACTTGTCAAAAAGTCCTCCATAAATCTACGCTGCCTCCCCTAATTGACAAGCACCTCGGGATCATAAATCAGACATTTTTTTGAGGCTGAGAAGATCGACAGAGAAGGACAAGACCATGTTCTATGTTCCAGGCAATCTTTCCCCCTCTTCAAGGGTCTTCTTCAACATCCCACCACTCCTTAATTTGACCAACCTCAGGAGTCCTTGTTGGCAATATCTTGCCATTGAAAAGGCTCTCTGCACTGCTGAAGGGGACAACAAGCAACCCCTGTCCTGTTGTAAGTAAGTAAGTAAGTAAGTAAGTAAGTAAGTAAGTAAGTAAGTAAGTAAGTAAGTAAGTAAGTAAGTATGGGGCGTGCATAAGCGCACTAGCGTGCCTCCCGTCCCTCCCGTCCCCTGCCCTACTGTCCCTCCCGTATCCCCTATATCTTCTCTTCTATCCCTTTATCGTTCTCCTATTCTCTCATCTATTTATTTTATCCTATACTCTCTCTTCTATTCCTTCTCTAATTTTATTTCCTTGAAGGTGTCCTCTAGTACCTTCATTGTCTGATATTGTGTATTGGACAAAATTAAGTAAATAAAAATAAATAAACTGATCAAGGAGAAACCCAACCTATGAGGGTTATCCGGAAAGTAAGTTACACTGCATATCAGAGATTAATACAATCAAAGGAGTCCAGAAATACTTCACAAGAAGAGTCCTTCACTCCTCCTCATGTAACAAATTGTTTGTTTGTTTGTTTATTTATTTATTTATTTGTTTGTTTACTTACTTACTTACTTACTTATTTATTTATTAGATTTGTATGCCGCCCCTCTCCGAAGACTCGTAGACAAATTACCCTACTCCTCCAGACTTCAAATACTAAATCTAGAAAATTTACAACTACGTCGGTCTCCGAACTGATTTAACTGTTGTTCACAAAATTATACATCATAATGGACTCCCTCAATCAAGGAAATGGAGCCCCTCCCTTATGAAACCAGGTTGCAATGCCTTGGTCTCTTCAGCCTTGACAGACGGTGTTTTAAGGGGTGACTTGATCGAAGTGTATAAAATCACTCATGGGATAGAAAAGGTGGATGGAGAAAAATTATTTTCTCTCTCACCCAATACTAGGACGAGGGGGCCCTCCCTAAAGCTCACAGGTGAGAAAGTGAGGACACATAAAGGGAAATATATCTTCACCCAGATCCTTGGTTGATGGGATTCCCTTCCAGAAGAGGTTGTGACAGCTGTCAGCCTAGAGAGCTTCAAGGCAGGATGAGACAGATTCATGGATGCCGAGTGTATCATAGGTGGTGATTGAAACGGATGTCCATGTGCCGCCACTATGTGGGTTGAGGCAGGCAGGGTTCCCTCGGGTCTCATTTGTTGGGGGTCAAGGGAAAGGGAGGGTCTTGCCTTCTCTTTCTGCTCAAGATCCCCATGGACAATTGGGGGGCCACTGTGGGACACAGAATGCTGGACTTGAGGGGCTTTGGCCCGATTCAGCAGGGCTCTTCTTAGGGTCTTATGTACATTCTGGGAATTATGATTCTAACACATTGCTTGGGTGGAGATGGCTGAGCTGTTTGAAATTCATATCAAGATATCTGTCCAGATATGAGTGGGCTGGTTTCCCCTTCGGAGAACATTTTTGGTGGACACAATCACTACCATCAAAGCTCATTATTTCTGGCTCCTTGCTGAAGTTCCCAAGACAGCAGAGCCATAGGTGATGGGACGGGCCTTCTCCTTTCAAAGTTAGCCATGTTGGTTTTTTGGGGAGTGTTTGTTTGATTAGAGATAGTTGACATAGCTGGTGAGAAGTTATTTGCTATGGAAATGGAATCTCACTGGATCCTTTGTGCTCCTCCTCACTTTCATCTTCTCCCCTGCTGGGTTCCATGAATGTCCCACCAGAAATATCTTGCAGGAACAAAGGGTGAGGTTAGGCAGACAAATGTTCTCCCCTGTCATGACATTTAGTCCAGAAGAACTGAAGAGGGAAGGAATGTGGGGCTTGGAATGACTTTGTTTCCCCGTTGTTCTACCACTTGGGGTTTTCAAGCGTTAACTTTTTGAACTTTTCTCTTCCACTGGCTACATGATAGTCACTCCAATTTCCCCCCCAAACATTCCCCACGAGAGCTACGGCCTTGTAACCTGACTTTCTGGACTTTCCTCACTTTCCTACGTAGCTTCTGCTCCGGCAATCTCACACTACTCACAAGAGCCTACAAAACCTTTGCCAGACCCATCCTAGACTACAGCTCATCTGTCTGGAACCCATACCACATCTCGGACATCAACACCCTTGAAAACGTCCAAAGATATTTCACCAGAAGAGCCCTTCAGTCCTCCAGTTGAAACAGAATATCCTACGAAAATAGACTAACAATCCTGGGTCTAGAAAGCTTAGAACTACGGCGCCAAAACATGATTTAAGTATTGCCCACAAGATCATATGCTGCAATGTCCTACCGGTCAATGACTACTTCAGCTTCAACTGCAACAACACAAGAGCACGCAACAGATTCAAACTTAATATTAACCGCTCAAAACTTGACTGTAAAAAATATGACTTTAACAATCGAGTTGTCGAAGCATGGAACTCATTACTGGACTCAATAGTGTCAACCCCTAAACCCCTACATTTCTCCCTTAGACTCTCCACGATTGACCTCTCCAGGTTCCTAAGAGGCCAGTAAGGGGCGTACATAAGTGCACTAGTCTGCCTTCCGGCCCCTGTCCAATTGTCTTTCCTTTATCTCATATATCATATATATTTTCTTCCTTTCATATATCTTCTCCTCTATTTTTACATATTATCTTTATATATATTACTTCATGTCTATTCTCTTCCATATGTATTGTGTATTGGACAAATGAATAAATAAAATAAATAAAATAAAATATTAAAATAACCCTTGTATTTTCCTGTGATGGTTAGTGATATGGACTAAGGCCATTTAATCTTAAACCTTTGTTAGCACTAAATTAATATTTTGGAAGATTAAAGTTGGCTGGGTCAATTGCCCTTCCCACTGATCCAAGTAGACACATGGGCATGGAGACACTGTTTTGTTCTCCTTTCTCAAATTCTTATTTCACTGAAAGAGTAGTAGATCCTTGGAACAAACTTCCAGCAGACGTGGTTGGTAAATCCACAGTAACTGAATTTAAACATGCCTGGGATAAACATATATCCATTGTAAGATAAAATACAGGGCAGACCAGATGGACCATGAGGTCTTTTTCTGCCGTCAGTCTTCTATGTTTCTATGTTTCTTGGTCTAAACCAGTGTTTCCCAACCTTGGCAACTTGAAGATAGCTGGACTTCATCTCCCAGAATTCCCCAGCCAGCATTTTCAGGCTGGGGAATTCTGGGAGTTGAAGTCCAGCTATCTTCAAGTTGCCAAGGTTGGGAAACACTGGTGTAAACAATTGAGAGTTTGTCCCTCCTTCCATGTGAATAAGAGGCTTCTGTCGCTCTGATCTCAGGCCTGGCCATGAAATCTTATGTCAACCCAAGAGTTCCCCTTAATTTGACTCCGCTAATCAAATCCGCTGTGCCCTAGACTGACTGCATGTCAAAGATAATACTGTGAAATTATCAATTTGCAATTCTGAGCTGCCTTTGAAGATACCGTACATTTCATCTCTCGCTTTGTTCCACTTGGCACAGAGATACATTTTCGGAATGGTTATGAACTTCTATTATTATTATAATACACACACACACACAAACATATATTAGTAAGAGGAGCTTCTGGGGGAAAGTTATCTGACTGATGCTTAAGTGCTGCTGAGATATTAAATGATCTGATCCTAATGTTTCCATGAATAACGGCTCCAGATATTTCCCTGGCTGGAAGATGGAACAGCTGCAAACTTTGCAGGGCTGGTGCAGTGGTTAGAGTGCAGCACTGCAAGGCTCCTTCAGCTAACTGCTAGTTGTAGTTCAGCAGTTCAAATCCCACCAGGGGCTCCAGGTTGACTTAGCCTTCCATCCTTCCAAGGTCGGTCAAATGAGGACCCAGATTGTTGGAGGAAAATATGCTGTTTCTGTAAACTGCTTAGAGTGGGCTGTAAAAGCACCATGAAGTGGTATATAAGTTCTATATAGTGCCATAAAGAGTCACTTTGGGTAAGAATAGCAATGAAAGAACAATTCCTGGACATAAAACAGAAATAGCTCACCAGGGTCTGTTTTGTCTCGTAATCCCAGTATAGTTTCCGTGGGGTTTTAAAGCCGATAAAGAATGAGAGTTATTTTACACCTGCTTTTAATGAAAGGGTTTCTGTATAAAGCTAGGATGCTAAAGAATATTTTCCAAAATATAATTTTTTTAAGGGTGCTCCATAGGACGCAACTAATCTGGCAATTAACTAACCTGGCAATTAAAGTCATCACATACAGTATGGAATGGAGACTTGTAAAACAGAACAGCCTAATATAGCTGTGATTTTTCTACTAGGAAAGAATCCACTTTCCAAGTGGAGAAAGAAAGTCAGGTACTATCATAGAAACACAGAAACCTAGAAGATTGACGGCAGAAAAAGACCTCCTGGTCCATCTAGTCTGCCCTTATACTATTTCCTGTATTTGATCTTAGGGTGGATCTAGGTTCATCCCAGGCATGTTTCAATTCAGTTCCTGGGGATTTACCAACCACGTCTGCTGGAGGTTTGTTCCAAGGATCTACTACTCTTTCAGTAAAATATCACATTGGAAGAGTGGAAAAGTTACACCACACCACATTTCGGCTATCAACACTCTAGAAAACGTCCAGAGATACTTTACTAGAAGAGCCCTCCACTCCTCCACTCGCAACAGAATCCCCTACGCAACTAGACTGACAATCCTAGGTTTAGAAAGCTTAGAACGAAGCACCTTAAACACCACCTAAGCATAGCCCACAAAATCCTCTGCTGCAACGTCCTTCCGGTCAACGACTACTTCAGCTTCAACCACGATAACACAAGAGCACACAACAGACACAAACGTAAAGTAAACCGCTCCAAACTCGACTGCCGGAAATACGACTTTAGTAACCGAATAGTTGATGCCTGGAACTCGCTACCAGACTCTGTAGTATCATCACCAAACTGCCCAAACTTTACCCTTAGACTGTCCACTCTTGACCTCTCCCGATTCCTAAGAGGTCAGTAAGGGGCGTGCATGTGCATCAGCGTGCTTTCCGTCCCCTGTCCTCTTACTAGTATCATGTATATAAATATTGTTATATCTTTGTATACCACCAATATGTACGTGAAAAAATATATATAAATAAATGAAATAAAATAAATAAAACATCCGAAGGCAGGAGACGAAGCAAAGGATGGAAGCTTTATCTAAGGGAGACCCAACCTGGAATTAAAGATAAATTTCCTGACGGTGAGAACAACTGAGTGGTGGAAAGGCCTCCAGAAACGGTGGGTGCCCCAAGAGGCCATTGGTCAGCCATTTCTCATGCTTTGTATTTTTAAATTATCTCAGTCTCATCCTGAAGAGGAATCCGTTTCAGAGCAAAGCATTATCTTGTTAGCAATCATTTATTGGCTTGACCTAAAAACCACACATCTATCTTTACCTTGATTCAAACCGACACACAAACAGACACACACACACAATAGCAATAGCATTTAGACTTATATACCACTTCACAGTGCTTCACAGCCCTTTCTAAGTGGTTTAAAGAGAGTCAGCCTTTTGCCACCCAAAATCTGAGTCCTCATTTGACCCACCTGGGAAGGATGGAAGGCTGAGTCAACCTGGAGCCGGTGGTGAGATTTGAACCACTGAACTACAGCTAGCAGTTAGCTGAAGGAGCCTGCAATGCTGCACTCTAACCACTGTGACAGCTCCCTCCCTCCCTTTCTTCCTTCTCTCTCTCTCTCTACTTTCCTTCCTTCCTTCCTTCCTTCCTTCCTTCCTTCCTTCCTTCCTTCCTTCCTTCCTTCCTTCCTTCCTTCCTTCCTTCCTTCCTTCCTTCCTTCCTTCCTAGCATTTAGACTCATATACCAATTTGTAGTGCTTTCACAGCCTTCTATGAGCAGAATCAGCCTCTTACCTCTCAAAATCTGAGTCCTCCTTTGACCCCCCTCGGAAGGATGGAAGGCTGAGTCAACCTGGAGCCGGTGGTGAGATTCAAACTGCTGAACTACAGCTAGCAGTTAGCTCAAGTAGCCTGCAGTGCTGCACTCTAACCATTGTACCACCCCAGCTCTTGCACACACGCAAACACAAAGTTACTACTTGTGACTCACAGGTGACCGTTAACTGAACCAAGGTCATTACTGCTGCTGCCCTGAACACAGGATAAGAACCAATGGATGAAAACTAATTTAGGAGAGAAGCAACTTAGAACTAAGTAGATGTTTCCTGAGTTTAGTGAGGACAATTAATCGATGGAGCAGAAGTTGACTCCAGAAGTTGTGAATCCTCCAACACTGGAAGTTTTGAAGAAGAGGTTGGATGACTATTTTTCGAACCCCTTGAGAAACGCTGTGTGGTTGGAACTGAGGGTGGAGAGAGAGAGGACTCAGCATTTCTCCATGGGAAGGAAATTGGACTTCGTTGCTTTACTCAGAGAATTAAGGCCATAAACAGGGAGAATGTGAAAGAGGAAGTGTTCAGAGAAATGCTTTTTCCCTTGTTTGCTTTAATTCTCCCCATCCTTTTAAATATTGCTGACATGTACACACTTAGATAATTAAAACCATATTTAAAGTTGGACTCGTTAAAGGGAATCAGCCGCAATCCTGAAGTCACTTTTGCTAAGATGTTGGTGGACATAGTTCAATTTTGTTCCCTCAGTCCCATAATGCACTTATGTGGACCAATTTTTCGACTGGTTCTGCAGACCTGACCGTACCCATCGGACACCATCACTGGTAAGGTACAGGGTGCGTTCCAAAAGTAATGCAATTGAATTTCCCGCACGGCTCCTATTAGTCGGATTGGGACCGAAGCACTTGGAGTAGGTGAGGGGGGGACGCTAAGCAGTCAGGCGGTAGGGAAAGCAAGTAGGATGCTTGGCTGCATAGCTAGAGGTATAACAAGCAGGAAGAGGGAGATTATGATCCCACTATATAGAATGCTGGTGAGACCACATTTGGAATACTGTGTTCAGTTCTGGAGACCTCACCTACAAAAAGATATTGACAAAATTGAAGGGGTCCAAAGACGGGCTACAAGAATGGTGGAAGGTCTTAAGCATAAAACGTATCAGGAAAGACTTAATGAACTCAATCTGTATAGTCTGGAGGACAGAAGGAAAAGGGGGGGACATGATCGAAACATTTAAATATATTAAAGGGTTAAATAAGGTCCAGGAGGGAAGTGTTTTTAATAGGAAAGTGAACACAAGAACAAGGGGACACAATCTGAAGTTAGTTGGGGGAAAGATCAAAAGCAACATGAGAAAATATTATTTTACTGAAAGAGTAGTAGATCCTTGGAACAAACTTCCAGCAGATGTGGTAGATAAATCCACAGTAACTGAATTTAAACATGCCTGGGATAAACATATATCCATCCTAAGATAAAATACAGAAAATAGTATAAGGGCAGACTAGATGGACCATGAGGTCTTTTTCTGCCGTCAGACTTCTATGTTTCTATGTTTCTATGTTTCTAAGCTTTGCCGCGAAACCGGTCTCAGTGCTCTCCAAGCTGTGGAAGCGGCAGGACGTCAATTATTGTAAACCTCTGCGGACCATGTCACAAAAAAAATGGAATCGAAAATTTCAAGTGAACTTTTGCAACGTATAGAAATCGAACCTGATTATTTGTACAATGTCATCACTGGTGGTGAAACCTGGGCTTTGGAATACGACTCAGAAACAAAACACCAAAGCTCTGAATGGAACACTGACCAGTCCCCCAAGCCCCAAAAGGCAAGAATGAGCAAATCAAAAGTGAAAACAATGCTCATTGTCTTAAAGGAGGGGTCCATAAGGAGTTTGTTCCTCAAGGACAGACAGTTAATGCTGCCTACTACATGGATGTGCTAGAAAGACTCCAAAAAAGGGTCATCAGGATGAAAAAAGACATCTCCGCTACCTGGCAACTCCATCACGACAACGCACCTTGCCACAATGCACTACGAGTCTGCGAGTTCCTGGCCAAACACCAGGTGCCAATGCTGCCCCATCCCCTCCATAGTCCTGACATCACCCCAGAAGACTTCTTTTTATTCCCAGCCCTGAAAGGAACCCGTTTTTCGTCCATAGAAGAGATCCAATCAGCCATGACGAAGATCTTGCGAGAGGTCCCCGAAGACGCCTTCCAGGACGCGTACTGGTCAAGGCAGAGTCACTGGAAAAAATGTGTAGAGGCCCAAGGACAGGACTTTGAAGAATTTTAAGTGTTTGTGCAAATCTGTTCAATAAATTATTTTTAAAAAAAATAAGTGCACTACTTTTGGAAAGATGCATTTCATCAGTGATGCAGACCAAAACCGGCAGGGTTCTTCGGTGAAATTCCAGGGGTTTTAAACTTTGAAAAGCCACTTGAAGAAGTTTCTTTTTCTTAAGTTGCCTCCCTCTAAAGGCATCCAGCCTTTTGCAGCTTTACCACTTCAGGGATGACGAAGGAAGCACCCCGTTGACACAGCAGAGGTGTGAAGGTGTGAAAGACTCAAAACGCTTTGCGCTTCCCCTCCCATCCCTGCTCTGTGTATCTGAAGCAGGTTCATTGAGGTGAGTCAGCAGCTGCCCCACAGGCCTCTTAGGTTGGCAGCTCACGGACACACAAAAGAGGACAGCAAGGTGAAAAAATGGTGGTTTTCTTGCAGGTGTTTCATGAGACAACTGGGGAACATCATCAACAATGAAGAGGAGGCCTGGTTGGCTCATGAAATATCTGCAAGGAAACCTCCAACCTCGAGAGCACTAGGAGTCCCATAGTTGTCCTCTCCCCTTCCTCCTCCTCCTCCACTACTACTACTATTTCTTCTTCTTCTTCTTCTTCTTCTTCTTCTTCTTCTTCTTCTTCTTCTTCTTCTTCTTCTTCTTCTTCTTCCTCCTCCTCCTCTTCCTCCTCTTCCTGTTGTTGTTCTTCTTCTTCTTCTTCGTTGTTCTTGTTCTTCTTCTTCTTCCTCCTCCTCCTCCTCCTCCTCTTCTTCTTCCTCTTCCTGATCCACTACTACTATTTCCACCTCCCCCTCTTCCTCCTCCTCCTCCAAATGATCATTTGTTCTCGAAATGATCCTGATTGTCTATTGTATCATTTTCAGGGCTCCTCTGGGTCTCATTTCCTCAAGAAAGGACCGATCCTTTTGGTGTGACTTCAAAGAAAAGAGCAGAGCAGAACAGCAGTCAAATCCATGCATTTCTTAAGGTAGTGTAAGGTTAAATCAGCGTGGGTTTATTTTTTTTAGTTTGTGGGGTAGGTCTTCTCCTCCATGAATATTTTGTGTTATTCACAAGAACAGAATAATAGAGTTGGAAGGGACCTTGGAGATGTTCTAGTCCAACCCCTGATTAGGCAGGAAACCCTACACCACTTCAGACAGGTGGTTATCCAACATCTTCTTAAAACCTTCCAGTGTTGGAGCATTCACAACTTCTGGAGGCAAGGAGTTCCACTGATCAATTGTTCTCACTGTTGGGAAGTTTCTCCTTAGTTCCATGTTGCTTCTCTCCTTGTTTAGTTTCCATCCGTTGCTTCTTGTCCTACCCTTAGGTGCCTTGGAGAATAGCTTGACTCCCTCTTCTTTGGGGCAACCCCTGAGAGATTGGAAGACTGCTATCGTGTCTCCCCTGGTCCTTCTTCTCATTAAACTAGACATACCCAGCTCCTGCAACTGTTCTTCGTATGTTTTAGCCTCCAATCATCTCCTGATCCTCTTTGTTGCTCTTCTCTGCCCTCTTTCTAGAGTCTCCACATCCTTTTTGCATCATGGCGACCAAAACTGGATGCAGGATTCCAAGTGTGGCCTTACCGAGGCCTTATAAAGTGGCATTAATATTTTAATATTAACAATATTCATTGGAATGGAGAGAAGAAGCTTATGATTCATGGCCATTCTGTAGACACCAACCTATGACCGATCAAAATCCACCTTTTGCGCATGCTCTAAGCAGACCTCAGGGTGACCAACCCCTTCCAGGCCCTTTCGATGGACCAGGCTGGTGGGGGCTTTGTGAAGCAGGCGTCTCCCCTCCATTCAATGTTCATACGTCCTGCTACAGTTCCCATTGTGTCCAATGAAATCAAATCACCATGAATTATGAACACGGGAGAAGCCCAGGATTGAGGAGTGACAATGCCTGTTATCTGGCTTTATTTCTTCATTCGCATGAATAAAACATTTCCTCTGCTGCCACATAATAGCCCCCACCCCCCTTTTTAAAAAAGAATCCCCTTCCCTCTCTCAGACCGGTTACTGAATCGCTTTGCCTGCTACATGACGTTGTTAAAATCCAGGGGGGGGGGGGGGAAATGTCTGAACTGCAGAAACGTCTCAAGGAAAGAAAGCGCAGAAGGAAGGAAAGAAGAAAGGGAGGGAGAGAAGAAGAAAGGAGGAAGGGAGGGAGAGAAGAAGAAAGGGACGGAGGGAAGGGGAAAGGAAGAAGGGAGGGAGGGAAGGAGAAAGGGAGGCAGGGAAGGAGAGAAGAAGAAAGGGATGGAGGGAAGGGGAAAGGAAGAAGGGAGGGAGGGAAGGAGAAAGGGAGGGAGGGAAGGAGAGAAGAAGAAAGGGATGGAGGGAAGGGGAAAGGAAGAAGGGAGGGAGGGAAGGAGAAAGGGAGGGAGGGAAGGAGAGAAGAAGAAAGGGAGGGAGGGAAGGAGAAAGGAGGAAGGGAGGGAACTAAGGAAGGGAGGGAGGGAAGGAAGAAGAAGAAAGGGAGGGAGGGAAGGAGAAAGGAGGAAAGGAGGGAACTAAGGAAGGGAGGGAGGGAAGAAGAAAGGGAGGGAGGGACAGAGGGAAGGAAAGAAGGGAGGAGGGGAGGGGAGGAGGGAGGGAGGAAACTTCAGTAATTAATATTAGACGTAACACCATTTTAGTCATTCCTAGTGATTTTTGATGTCTATAATATTAAATTACTAGTAATGTGCACATGCTCTCATGCTGCAAGCACATATTCCCACTCTCACACACTTTCATAGAAACATAGATACATAGAAAACTGACGGCAGAAAAAGACCTCCTGGTCCATCTAGTCTGCCCTTATACTATTTTCTGTATTTTATCTTAGGATGGATCTATGTTTATCCCTGGCATGTTTACATTCAGTGACTGTGGATTGACCAACCACATCTGCTGGAAGTTTGTTCCAAGCATCTACCAATCTTTCAGTCAAATAATATTTTCTCACGTTGCTTCTGATCTTTCCCCCAACTCACCTCAGATTGTGTCCCCTTGTTCTTGTGTTCACTTTTCTGTTAAAAACACTTCCCTCCTGGACCTTATTTAACCCTTTAACATATTTAAATGTTAAATGTTAAATGTCCTCCAGACCATACAGATGGAGTCCATGAAGTCTTTCCAGATACGTTTTATGCTTAAGACCTTCCACCATTCTTGTAGCCCGTCTTTGGACCCGTTCAATTTGATCCATCTCTTTTTGTAGTGAGGTCTCCAGAACTGGACACAGTGTTATTCCAAATGGGGTCTCACCAACGCTCTATACAGTGGGATCACAACCTCCCTCTTCCTGCTTGTTATACCTCTAGCTATGCAGCCAACCATCCTACTTGCTTTCCCTACCGCCCAACCACACTGCTCACCCATTTTGAGACTGTCAGAAATCACGACCCCTAAATCCTGGAATGCAGAGCAAGGTCATTGCTACACCTTGAAAGAGTGAATGGTGTTACAGAATGATTTATCTTGAGTTTCAGTATTGGACATTATGAATGAATGAATGAATGAATGAATGAATGAATGAATAGAATAGAATAGAATTCTTTATTGGCCAAGTGTGATTGCACACATAAGGAATTTGTCTTTGGTGCATATGAATGAATGAATGAATGAATGAATGAAACCCCAGTGCACATGTACACATTTCTGCAGATCAAGATATTGTAAAATGGGCATTGAAAAAGGTGTAATATTAAAACGCCGAGTGATGGAAGAGTGACTCATACACAACCATAGCAAAATGTGTCTCCTGAAAATCTTTGTAGTTGCTAAAAGAAAATCAGGCCAAAGCACAAATGCTTGTTCAGATGCCCAGCAAGATACAAAGTGTGAATGGACGGATGGATGGATGATTGAACGAACGAACGAATGAATTTTATTATGGATACTGGCCGCAATTGCTGCTCAGCTTGATTTGGATAGGCATGTAGCTGACTGTATATGCTGGTTAGTCTATTGTTTCTATGTTTCTAAATAGAGCAGACTGGCCCTGAAGCAACAACATTGCCAAAAAGGCTTCAAGAGTTGTTAAGCTAACCATAGTTCCCTCTAAGATGAGCAGGTGAGCAATCGCTCACTTAAAAATCATCATCAACTCAGAGTTTTCCAAACCTGCCCAGAAGCCGAGAGGGAAATTTTATTATTATTTCTGTGTCGCCCAGTCCCGAAGGGACTGCCGCTCAGACACTATACTTTTCTGCCCACCCCAAAAATTTTTTAGAGAGAACACTGATTAGCTAACCCTACGTAGCTTCTGCTCCGGTAATCTCACACTACTAAGCAGAGCATGCAAAACTTTCGCCAGACCAATCCTTGAATACAGCTCATCTGTCTGGAACCCACACCGCATTTCGGACATAAATACATTAGAAAGTGTCCAGAGATACTTTACGAGAAGAGCCCTCCACTCCTCCACTCACAACAGAATCCCCTACGCAACTAGACTTACAATCCTAGGTTTAGAAAGCTTGGAACTACGTCGCCTTAAACACAATCTAAGCACAGCCCATAAAATCATCTGCTACAACATTCTTCCTGTCAACAACTACTTCAGCTTCAACCACGACAACACACGAGCACACAACAGATACAAACCGAGTAGTTGATGAATGGAACTCACTACCTGACTCTGTAGTATTATCACCTAACCCCCCAAACTTTACCCTGAGACTCTCCACTCTTGACCTCAGTAAGGAGCCTGCATAAGTCCTTCCTGTCAACAACTACTTCAGCTTCAACCACAACAACACTCAAATACACAACAGATACAAACGTAAATTAAACCGCTCTAAACTCAACTGAAGGAAATACGACTTTAGTAACCAAGTAGTTGATGAATGGAACTCACTACCTGACTCTGTAGTATCATCACCAACCCCCACAAAGCTTTACCCCCAAGTCCTTGGAGAGAGGCAGCATATAAATCCAATAAACCTAAACTTAAAGATAAATATATAAATATAAATAAATTCATCTGAAATCAGCATCTGGGCTTGATCTTGGAGCCTGGGAAGACCTCCCTCTTTCCTTCCTCTGGGTCGTTGCAGGGACCACCCAGGGCACTTCCTGAATGAAGGTGGGCTTCCAGAAGGAGCCCCATTCATCTCCAAAAGGCTTTTGACAAAGTAGAGATTCCACAAAGCACCATGGAGAAGAACTGGGCAGCCTCCAAGGATGGAGAGCAGCCCTTCCTTTTATGGGTATTGAAAACTGACTAGGGAAAAACCTGGAGGGCTCTGAATTTAAGGAGACCTGAGAGAATGAGCGGAACAAGGACCCCCGGAACGGAGCTGTCTTCTATTCAGGGAAGGGGGGGGGGTGTTTTTCAAACCTGGCAACTTTCAGGGTGGGTGGACTTCAATGCTCAGAATTCCCAAGCCACCAGGAATTCTGGGAGCCGAAGTCCAGCTATTTAAAAAAATTGTCAGGATTGAAAAACACTCATCTAAGGTTCCGTAAATGATAAAAAAAAGTGGGTGAAGACACTTCTGACTTAATGGCCACAACTGAGCCTGGAATTTTGATCGTGTTGTTGCAGTTGCTAAGCAGGTGAGCACTTGACCTGACTCAATTTTACACCTGTTGTATTGCATTGACATGCCGTCCGTCTCTGAGGACTCAGGGCGGCTTACAACATATAAAAAAGACAATATAAGTGGTCCCTCTACTTAAGAATTTCATTCATTCCGTGACCAGGTTCTTAAGTAGAAAAGTTTGTAAGAAGAAGCAATTTTTCCCATAGGAATCAATGTAAAAGCAAATAAGGCGTGCGATTGGGGAAACCACAGGGAGGGTGGAGGCCCTGTTTCCTCCCAAGAGATTCCTAGAGAGGCCCCACAGAGGCTTCTCCCTGCCTTTTCTGGCCCTGTTTCCTCCCAGGAGATTCCTAGAGAGGCCCCACAGAGGCTTCTCTCCGCCTTTTCCGGCCCTGTTTCCTCCCAGGAGATTCCTAGGGAGGCCCCACGGAGGCTTCTCCCCACATTTTCTGGCTCTGTTTCTTCCCAGGAGATTCCTAGAGAGGCCCCACGGAACCTCTCCCCGCCTTTTCCAGCCCTGTTTCCTCTTAGGCGATTCTTACAGAGGCCCTAAGTCTTTGCAGGGTTTTTTCTATTGTTCTACTTTCTCAGAATGTTTCTTTCCAGGTGCTAATGATGTTCCCAGCTCTTACTACCTTGCAAGTTCTTTCATTGTTACTCTCTCCGTAGAAGTTTTTTTTAAAGCCTTAACCAGGGGATGAAATAATGTATTGGCTAAGGACGCTGGCCAGATAAATACCTGGGAAGCAGATTCTTTTCCCTATTTTCCTCCCCAAAAACTAAGGTGCATCTTATACTCCGATGAGTCTTATGCTCCAAAAATATATTAAATCCTGCGATGAATCCCAGATCCTTTCCGAAGGGGAGGGGGCTTATGGAAGGGTTAGAGGAAGCCGCTCCCACTCCATTCCCATGGATTTTAACCCCAGCAGGGGTTACTTCATTGACGACTCCATCAAAGGGGGCTCTCCCGATTGGTATTCCAGAGGCCCACGCGGACCAATCGGAGGACGCTTCCTTTGAGAACGGATCCCAATCAACCCATTGGCCAGGTGGATTTTGTTTTTGATCTTAGATCTTCCTTGCCTGCTGAAGGGGAAGAGCTTGGAAGGGGTTGGGCTGTTTTTGGCCAAGGCTGCTGCCCAAGCGTTTGAGGGATGGACGATTCCCACCCTTGTTTTGCTGCTGGGAAAGCCTGGAGAAGAATAAGCTTTGTGAAGCGGAGGCTGGCAGGCTTCATGGGGGGGGGGGTAGGGTGGACGTCTTCCCCCCCACCCCAGTTTGTGAATCTAGTAGAAGAACAGTGGTTAGAAAGAAGAGGGGGTCCGTTCCTCAGTCAACTCACGTGCAGCCTTTCTCTGGGACCATAGCAGCTTTGGAGTCCTGGAGGGGGGAGCTGTTCTTCCCATGACCCATGACCCCCCACTTAAAAGCAAGGCCGGAGGGACTGAGCTGCATTCTTTGCCGATGTTCTTAAGGATCCCACAGAAAGCACCTACCAAGATTTGGGGAAGTAGAAGATTATGGGAAAGAGAGAAGAGACAAAGAGAGAAAGAGAGAGGGAGAGAGGGGGGAGAGAAAGAGAGAAGAGAGGGAGAAGAGACATAGAGAGAAAGGAAGAGAGAAGAGAGAGGAGAGACAGGAGGAGAGAGGAGAGAGAGAAGAGAGAGAGAAGAGACATAGAGAAGAGGCAAAGAGAGAGGGAGAGAGAGGGAAGAGACAAAGATTGAAAGAGAAGAGAGAAGAGACAAAAAGAGAGTGTGGAGGGAGGGAGAGAGAGAAGAGAGAGAGAGAGGAGAGAGAGAAGAGACAAAGAGAGAGAGAGAGAGAGAGAGATATTCCATGGGGATGGGCTCCAGTACAAGTCCAAAATCTTGGAAAACAAAACCTCTAGTCCTGGTGACCAACTCAGATTGGATCCAGCAATATTGATCCTGCCTTGAGTATCCCCGTGGCTAGTAGTGGCAAACGAATTTAACAAACAAACAAATGATCCTAAGTCAAACAAAGGACATTAGTCCATCCTGGCCAGAAGAGATCTGAATATGACTGAATAGTCCAACATCTGGCAACTCCAAATCTCAACCAAGAAATGCTCCGTGCTACACATTGGCAAAAAGAATCAGAACTCCAAATACAAGCTGAATAAACATGACCATGCAGACCACCCTCACTCCATAAAAGACCTTGGAGTACTCCAATCCAATGACCTCAGTGCCACTAAGCCCACTGCAACAACATCGCCAAAAAGGCATCAAGAGTTGTTGACCTGATCCTACGTAGTGTCTGCTCCAGTAATCTCACACTACTAACCAGAGCATACAAAACTTTCGCCAGACCAATCCTTGAATACAGCTCATCTGTCTGGAACCCACACCACGTTTCGGACATAAAGACATTAGGAAGTGTCCAGAGATACTTTACGAGAAGAGCCCTCCACTCCTCCACTCGCAACAGAATCCCCTACACAACTAGACTTACAATCCGAGGTTTAGAAAGCTTAGAACTACATCACCTTAAACACAACCAAAGCAGAGCCCATAAAATCATCTGCTACAACGTCCTTCCTGTCAACGACTACTTCAGCTTCAGCCACAACAACACACGAGCACACAAAAGATGCAAACCCAAAGTGAAGTGCTCCAAACTTGACTGCAGGAAATACAACTTTAGTAACTGAGTAGTTGATGCCTGGACTATTTACCCTTCGATTGTCCGCTGTTGACCTCTCCCAATTCCTCAGAGGTCAGTAAGGGGCGTTCATAAGTGCACCAGCATGCCTTCCGTCCCCTGTCCTAATGCTTCTCTCTCACTAGTATCAGGTACTGTATATGAATATTATTATATCTTTGTATACCACCAATATGTACCTGACTGACTGACCAACCAACCAACCAACCAACCAACCAACCAACCAACCAACCAACCAACCAACCAACCAACCAAACAAACAAACAAACAAACAAACAAACAAACAAACAAACAAACAAATAATTGACATGAAGCAGACAAGCAGCCTTGAACTATACTAATATTCTCTCAATGTTAGTCTTAAAAAAGAGGATTAAAGTTTCTTGTCCAATTTGAGGGCTGCCCAAACTCTAACCTACGTCCCCCAAAAATGAAGCCTTGCAGAAAAATGCTCTGAATTTTATCCAGATCCATGTCACAAACCGTACGCTCCTAAGAGGCGACACGAAGGTGGATCTTTGTGTCTCTGTGAGAAAACCTCGTTCCAAAACCTCTTGATCAGATCAACACGTGCAGGGGGACTAACTCAGTTACAAAACAATAGGCAAGTTCCCCAAATGTTTTCATCAGCAAAGAGAGCTAGAACACACCACAAAGGGATAGAAGAGAGGGAGGGTGAACGTTACTCAAGGCCTGTTTAATCTCAGTTGCAATCTTAATGGAATGTGTGAATAATCTCCAGCTAAGCCACTTATTAGATATTGTCAGCTGCTTATTCCCCCAAATGGGGATTCGTGTTGTGTTTTGATCTTGGCAAAGCGAATTTAAATTCAACCGAAAAGCCCAGTTGACAGGTGCAGTGGGTACCGCCCAAGGTTGCAAGTGAGTAGAGAAGAAACCTCTCTCTCTCTCTCGTCTTTCTTTCTTTCTCCCTCTTCTCTCTTTCTCTTTGTATCTCCCCCCTCTCTCTTTCTTTTGTTCTTTCCTTCTCTCTCTCCTTCTTTCTCTCTCTCTCCTTCTTTCTTTCTCTCTCTCTTCCTTTCTTTCTCTCTTTCTCTCCCCCCTCTCTCTTTTTCTTTCTCTCTCTTTCTTCCTCTCTTTCTCTTTTTCTTTCTCTTTCTCTCTTTCTCTCTCTCTCTTTCTCTTTTTCTCTCTTTCTTTCTCTCTCTCTCTTTCTTTCTCTTTCTCTCTGTCTTTCTCTTTCTCCCTCTCTCTCTTTCTTTCTCTCTCTCTCTTTCTCTCTCTCTCTTTCTTTCTTTCTCTCTCCCTCCCTCCCCCTCTCTTTATTTCTCTCTCTCTCTCTCTCTCTGTCTCTCTATGTCCCTCTCTCTCTCTCTTTCTTTCTTTCTTTCTCTCTCTGTCTCTCTCTGTCTCTCTCTCTCGTTCTTTCTTTCTTTCTTTCTCTCTCTCTCTTTAACTTTCATTTCAGTTTTATGACTTGCCCGATGAAGAATTTCCAAAATCCTCCTGCACATCGCTGTGAAAGCTTAAAAGGGCTTTAATAAAGATATGACCTTAATATGGATTTTGCTTTCATTACATCTAATTCTGATTGAGATGATAAATGTCAGGGCTGCGATGGAGGCTTTGCTACATTTGATCTCAGCTGAAAGAGGGAGACGTCTGCGACCCCAATAAAGATTTGACTGGCAGATGCTTTCAGCTAGCAAAATACTTACTATTTGCACTATGCAGAACTATTTGCACTATGTAGGGGTCCTGAGGATTACTCTTGGTAGAGCTAAAGACGAGCCTGTCGTAATTTTGTCACCAATTGGAAAATGAAGATTGGTGCAATAAAGAAACTATATTATCTATGGGAAGAGGAGAAATGGAAGGTGTAAAATATACAGGCACAACAAAGACCTCCTGGTTGTAAGAACCACTCACCACATCACTCCAGAGAAACATAGAAACATAGAAGAAATGAAGACTGACAGCAGAAAAAGACCTCATGGTCCATCTAGTCTGCCCTTATACTATTTCCTGTCTTTTATCTTAGGATGGATCTATGTTTATCCCAGGCATGTTTACATTCAGTTACTGTGGATTTATCAACCATATCTGCTGGAAGTTTGTTCCAAGGATCTACTAGTCTTTCAGTAAAATAATATTTTCTCACGTTGCTTTTGATCTTTCCCCCAACTAACTTCAGATTGTGTCCCCTTGTTCTTATGTTCACTTTCCTATTAAAAACATTTCCCTCCTGGACCTTATTTAACCCTTTAACATATTTAAATGTTTCGATCATGTCCCCCCTTTTCCTCCTGTCCTCCAGACTATACAGATGGAGTTCATGAAGTCTTTCCTGATGAGTTTTATGCTTAAGACCTTCCACCATTCTTGTAGCCCGTCTTTGGACCCGTTCAATTTCGTCAATATCTTTTTGTAGGTGAGGTCTCCAGAACTGGACACAGTATTATTCCAAATGTGGTCTCACCAGCGCTCTATATAAGGGGATCATAATCTCCCTCTTCCTGCTTGTTATACCTCTAGCTATGCAGCCAAACATCCTACTTGCTTTCCTTACTGCCCGACCACACTGTTCACCCATTTTGAGACTGTCAGAAATCACTATCATTCAAGCCTATCTTGTTATGTGTCTGTGTCACTCTAAAACATTTTTTAAAGTATCTCTTCTGATATCAACCATTCTTTTGCTCCATTTGACTTTGTATAGAATAGAATAGAAATGGAATAGAATAGAATAGAATCTCTTTATTGGCCAAGTGTGATTGGACACACAAGGGATATGTCTTTGGTGCAGATGCTCTCAGTGTACATAAAAGAAAAGAGACAATAGAACAGAACATCACAGAACAGAATAGATTAGAATAGAATAGAATAGAATAGAATTCTTTATTGGCCAAGTGTGATTGGACACACAAGGGATTTGTCTTTGGTGCAGATGCTCTGAGTGGACATAAAAGAAAAGAGTCATTTGTCAAGAATCATGAGGTCCAACACTTAATGATGGTCATAGGGGTCAAATAAGCAATGAAGAAACAATCAATATGAATAAAATCGTAATGATTCAAGCAACAGGTTGCAGTCCCAAGTGGGAGGAGTTGGGTGATAGGAATAATGAGAAGAAAAAAAACTAGTGGCAATACTAGTGCAGCCATAAAGAAGGAGAAAGAGGAAGTAGAAAGGTAGAAGGGGAAGAAGAGGAGTGGAGTAGGAAGGAGGAGAGAAGAAGTATGTAAGTAGGGGGTAGAGATGGAGTAAGAAGGAGGGGAGTGTGAAGAAATGAAAAATAACAGACTGATGGTTAGAAGTAATAAGTACATAATGTAGTATGATGTTGACTTTAGAATGATGAAGGGGCAAAATGGTATAATAATAATAATAATAATAATAATTATTATTATTATTATTATTATTTATTAGATTTGTATGCCGCCCCTCTCCGAGGATTCAGAGTGGCTCACAACAACAATACAACATGTACAAATCTAATGTTGAAAAACAATTAAAAACCCATTATTGTAAAAAGAAACATACCATACATAACAAACCATACATAAAACCATAGTAGCTGGGGATATATTAATTTCCCCATGCCTGGCGACATAGGTGGGTCTTCAGGAGCTTTCGAAAGGCAAGATTATTATGTATATTATTGATATATTGAAGCCTGGGTAGGTTAGTATGCAGGGGGATGATACCATGGTCTTTCCAGACTGAAGGAAGTAACCCAGGCATGGGATCCATCAAAACCTTTATTTAGGGTGAAGGCTAATTCACACAGCCGCTTAATTCATTGAATGTAACATTTAATCTGTGAATGTGCCAGGTTTAACACCCTCCAGGGAGAGCATTCACTTCATTTCAAGCACCGGTTTCCAGCATCTGCCTGCCAAGAGGCATCACACTTAAAATATCTGCTCTTTCTCCCTCTCCCCTACACTCCAAGTGCCGTTCTACGTGCGATTTCTACTAAGTAGCACAACTTTCTAAAGGGAATCTTCAAACTATACATGGAACAAGAGCGCAGAGAAGAAGAACAAAGAGGATTAGCAGATTGGACGGTGGTTGGAATTGGGTATGTTTCGTTTACTGAAAAGAAGGACTTGGAGTGACATGAGAGTGGTCTTCCAATATCTCAGGGGTGGCCCCAAAGAAGAAGGAGTCAAGCTGTTCTCCAAAGTCCCTGAGGTCAGAACAAGAAGTAATGAGTGGAAACTAAACAGGGAGAGAAGCAACTTAGAACTAAGGAGAAATTCCTTGAGAAGAATTAACCAGTGGAACAACTTGCCACCAGACGTTGTGATTGCTCCAACACTGGAAGTTTTTAAGAAGATGTTGGATAACCATCAGTCTGAGGTAGTGTAGGGATTCCTGCCCAAGCAGAGAGTTGGACTAGAAGACCTCCAAGGCCCCTACCAATTCTGTTATTCTATTATTATCTCCCAATTTAGCCTGCAGTACCCAGGTGGCTCTTCCACTCAAGAAGCAAGATGATTTTACAGATTAACCCATGATATTACTTTAAAAATTTCTCGGCCATATTTATTTCTATTTATATCGGTCTCCATTTAATGGGATTTGAAGGAAACAAAATCTTGCTTTTCTCTATAAGGTCCAATCAATCAATCAATCAATCAATCAATCAAAGTTGACTTTAAAGCCTTGGATAATTCCTGGAGGCCAGAAATGTATTTTAATAAAGGATCCCATTATATGCATTAGCACTTTTTATGGTTCCGTTCACCAATTGGTGAAACAAACGTGTTTAAAATGCTTATTTTTGGAACTTCTCTGAAAAGCGTAAAGATGGTGGAAATGATTTTTTTACACACTTACACACACACACACACACACACATACACATGGTGGAGACCGGTTTAAACCTCCTGGTTTGATATGAGACTGTAATGTGACTCTAGCCAACCCACAAGGCTGAACATTTTTCATGCGCAAAGACCAATTCAACACTACTTGCATCTTCTAGTAGAGACCTTCAAATTTCTAGGTTCTATCACATCTCAAGACCTAAAATGGTCACCTAACATCAAAAACATCATCAAAAAAGCACCACAAAGAATGTTCTTTCTGCGCCAACTCAGGAAGCTCCAACTGTCCAAGGAGTTGCAGATACAGTTCTACAGAGGAATTGTTGAGTCTGTCATCTGCACCTCTATAACTGTCTGGTTTGGTGCTGCAACCCAACAGGACCGACACAGACTTCAGAGGAGAATCAGAACTGCAGAAAAAACCATGGCTGCCAACCTGTCTTCTATCGAGGACCTGTGGACTGCACGAGTCAAAAAGAGGGTGGGGAAAATATTTAGACCCCTCACATCCTGGACATCAACCGTTTCAACTCCGACCCTCAAAACAGAGCACTGCACACCAAGACAACAAGAACAGTTTTTTCCCCAAATGCCATCACTCTGTTAAACAAATAATTCCCTCAACACTGTCAAACAGTTTACTAAGTCTGCACTACTATTACTACTGGGTTTTTTTCTCATCATTCCTATCCCCCATTTCTTCCTACTTAGTGACTGTGTGACTGTAACGTGTTGCTTGTATCCTTAAGATTTTTATTAATATTGTTATTGTTATTAATATATTGTTTCCTGATTGCTTATTTGACCCCTATGACAATCATTAAGTGTTGCACCTCCTGATTCTTGACAAATGTCTGTTTTTCTTTTATGTACGCTGAGAGCATCTGCACCAGAGACAAATTCCTTGTGTGTCCAATCACACTTGGCCAATAAAGAATTCTATTCTATTCTAATTGTATTCTTCTCGCTCTCTCCCTCCTGGTTTTTCCTAAAATAGCATTATTTTTATTTGGATTGCAGAGGCTGAAATCTGCAGGTAGCATCTTCCCTCCTTTGCAAGAGGGAGCAATGGGCTCAGAGTATTTTTTGCCATTGTTCTGTAGCGAGGTTTTCACCAGGCAACTCCCAACCTCCAGCAGGGACAGAGAACCAGGAGGGAGAGATATTTAGGGGTGTGTCAATCCATGCTACGGTGCTGCCGTCTCACTCAGGCTGGTTGAATTTCTTCTTTGAAGGGAAGGAAGAGACTGTAAAACATAAACCTCGTGCCCCCATTCCCACTCCAGCACAGGTGATCACACACACCTGCTAGCAATGAAAGTCCACCTGTCCCCCCCCCGAAATACATTATGAAGCCCAGAGCTCCTTTTGCAAGCAACCAGAATCGATCTCCATTTGAGATGTAAAAAAAAGAAATCAGATCAAATCACCCTCTAATGCCCATCACCTTCTGGAGGAAAAAATACACGGCACACAACCCCCTCAATCTCAAAGTCTGAAATAAGCATAGAGGGGAGGGGGGAGTGGCATTTTTGCCCTTCAAGGTGAGCAGCTCTTTCCCACCTGGTCACCAACGTCCAGCAGAAGAGGGACGCACATTCAACAGGAATACAAGCTGTTGTAAGGATATAAACAGAAGAAGTCTCTTCCAAGTCAGGTTCAAAGGCTTTGTGGACACCAGGTAGTACATCAATAATTGGAAATCCATTAATTGGAGCCGAACCTGTTAGGTGGGTTGTACCGGAAGATGGGTGGATCTGGAGATGCTCAGAGATCAAGCACAGGTCAAAGGGGTCTCTCGACAGCTGTCGAAGGAGAGGTATTTTTGCAGGACAAGCTCTACCGGAGGGTGCCACGATCCATCAGGATCTTCTCCCATAGATGGGGTCCAGGGAGGAAGAGACACCCAAGGGTCATCTACAAGAGGCCTTCCCAAATGGAGGCTTCTTCGCATGTCAGGAAAAGGTCCCGTGGTCATATAATAAAGGAAGCTCCAAGGAATAATCAGGCTGAAACACTCTACGTGGAACCATAATATCAGGGTTTGATATGAGGTTGTAATTTGACTCAAGCCAAACCACGAGGCTGAACATGTTTCTTGCACAAAGACCAACTCTACACCTCTAGCGTCTTCTAACTGTATTCCTCTCTCCCTCTACCCCTCCTTCTCTCTCTCCCTCCTTCCCTTTCTCCTTCCTTCCCTCCTTCTCTCTCCCCCTCCCTCCCTCTCTCCTTCTCTTTCCCTCTCTCCTTCTTTATCTCCTTCCTCTTTCTCTCTCCTTCTCTCTCTCTCCCTCCCTCGCTCCTTCTCTCCCCCTCCCCCTCTCTGCCTCTTTATCTCCCTCCTCTTTCTCTTTCTCCCTCCTTCTCTTTCTCTCCCCTTCTCTTTCCCTGTCTCCCTCTTTATCTCCTTCCTTTCTCTCTCCTTCTCTCTCTCCCTCCCTCCCTCTCTCCTTCTCTCTCTCCCCCTCTCTGCCTCTTTATCTCCCTCCTCTTTCTCTTTCTCCCTCTTTCTCTCTCTCTCTCCCCCTCCCTCTCCCTCCCTATTTTCCTGAAAAAGCCAAATCATCCTGATATTCAAATCCCCCTATTATTTCCACTACCCTTGGCATATGTTTTTTCTCTGATGCGATTTTCCAGCCCCTGCTCCTCTCTCTCTCTCTCTCCCCCCCTCTCGTTCCTCTCCCCCCCTCCACTGCAGAATACCTGTTCTCTGGAGAGGCTTTGTGCTAAATCTACTGCACTTCCCAACTGCCACACAAAAACTTTGGGCGCTTCCTAGCCGAGAGAGAGCCTGACCATCACCCCCAAAGGGACTTCATTCATCCCCCAGTTCAGCCAAAATGAGACCCAGTTACTTGATCCACGTTAAGACCTGGAATGTGGTTCCACGTTTACTCCACTCCAAATGTATTTCTTCCCTACCAGATACTTACAAAGACAATAAAGAGGGTTCATTACAGGAGACCAATAAACGGAATGAAGTCCTGGCAGAATAGGACCTCACCAAAACAACACAATCCTTCAACCCACAACCGGATTTCGCTTTAAAATGAAAACATGCCTTTGATCCAATGAAAACAACTTATCCCGAAGAAGAGAGGAACACAATGGGCCCAGAGATGCACATCAATGCCACCACAAACGCCAAGTGCCTTAACTAACAACCTGCGGGATCTCAGCCAAAACAAGACCTCTGCTACTTAAACTCCGCTAGCAAACGTGGGGCCAAAATGGGGGGTAAAAAAAAATGCAGGTTACATAATAAGACTTCTTGGCTGTTGCTTTCCAAAAGAGGAGACGGCGCGGGAGGCAGGAAAGGGGGAGAAGGGGAGCCAGACGGGGCTGAAAGGCTTCTGCAGCGCTCAGACCCCAAAAGCCGCAGCAGCGGCCGGCGCGCCCCGCCGGAGGAGACAGGTGGCCGCTGCTCGGACCGCGCCTGACCCGGGTCAAATGGAGGGTGGGCGGAGGAGGGGAGAAGGGGACCGGCCTGCTTACCGTGCCTGGCCGGAGCTGCTGTCTCCGCCGCTGGTGCTTCTGCCGGGCTCCCGGCGGGCGTCCCCACGCCCGTCATCCTCGGGCAGGCGGGCAGGTGGGCAGGGGGCGCTGGGGAGGGTCTCTCCTGGCTCCTCCTCGGCCTCTCCTTCGCCTCCTCCTGGCCGGAGCTCACCCAGGGCCCCCGCGGCGGTGGGACTAGGCTGCCAGCTCCGTCCCGCGGGGAGAAGTTCAGCTCCTCTCCGAGGATGCGCTCTGGCGCTGCGCCTTTACGCGCGAGGCTCTCCGCCGCCGCCGCCTCCTCCTCTTCCTCCCGGGCTCCGGGACCATTTGGGGGGCTGCGAACTTGGGAGCCCCCCGAGGCGGGGAAACGGGGGGGGAGGCGTGCCTCGCCCACCCAGGCGCGCACGCCCACCCAAGGCCCCCCACCAGCCCGCGCGCGCTGCACCCGCTTGGCGAGCCTGGCGCTTCCAAAGCTCTCCAACTTGCTGTCCGGGCGAGAGCAGATTCCCGGCTGTGGTCCCCGGGAAAGGGCGAGGATGCTGTCGCCTAGCAACCTCCTCATCAATCTTCTCCGGATGCCGCCTGATTGGCCCGGGCGGAGAAGGGAGCCACGCCCGGTTTCTCCCAAAAAAGGCTGCCCGCGCTTGGCATCCTCCGGAGGGGAGAAGGAGAAGGAGAGGGAGGGAAATGCGGGTTGGTGGGTCAGGCGGGAGATAATAAAGGTGGATCAGTGCCAATTGTTTTAAAATAAATAAATAAGTGCCCACTTTCTCCTTCTGTATAATAGTGATAATGATAATCAGGGTAGTGGTGATAGAGGTGATAATGATGATAATAATGATGATGATGATGGTAATAATAATAATAATAATAATAATAATAATAATAATAATAATAATAATAATGATAATGATAATGATGGTAATGATGATAATGATGATGATGATGATGATAATAATAATAATAATAATAATAATAATAACCATCAACATCAACATTTATTATTTATTAATTTTATTCAGTAGATTTGTATGCTGCCCCTCTCTGAAGACTCGGGGCGGCTCACAACAACAGAAACAATACAAATCCAAAATTAAAGCAATTTAATCAGCGTTATCCTCATCACCACGACCTCTCAGTTGCAAAAGGCCACTGTACTCGGATCTGCGCGCATCATACAAAAATACATCACACAATCCTAGATGCTTGGGAAGAGTTTGACTTGTGATATTGTGATACAAAATCCAGCATATCAATCTCGTTTGCTGTGCATTCCTGGTTTTTGTGAATAGAACAACAACAACAACACTATGCTCTTTCTGTTTCTATTTTTATGATACAATCAAGGCACCAGGTTTTTATATGTGATGACACATTTCAGCTGGTAACCCGGGTCTTAATAATTCATGCACATTTGAAGTTAAAAGTGTGTGTTTTTCATAATGGCCGTCTTAGCAACAGTGGGGTGCTGGCAATTAAAAATCTGTGCTGTGAGTAAACAACAATAGGCAGAGGAAATTTGCAGAAGAAGGTGGGGAAAAGGCCGAGGTTTCACCTTATACTGGGCTTGTTGAATGTTCTATATGCAGCATGTTTCTTGCAAACTTTCCCTCACACGTTGATGGACTTGGAGGAGAAAATAGGATTCGGTTCTTTAAAAGCTTAACGCTTTATAACACGTGAAGTGGGTAGAAAGTAGGTTTCATCCGGGATTATCAAATCAGTTCCACTCTAGCATCAGTGCGAGAATTAAGAGCAACTCAGCTTCCAGGAGGAGGAGGAATGTGGAAAAAACAACAACCAGTTGTCAACTACCACTGATATTGTTTGAGAGAGACTCATGGTTTGGATTGCTTTATTTGTTTATCGAGGACAGAAGTCTCCATGTGGTCGATTGGAGGCAATGGAGGAAGACAATGGTTGGAAACTAACCAAGGAGAGAAGCAACTTGGAATTAAGGAGAAGCTTCCTCACCGTGAGGACAATTCACCAGTGGAACAACTTGCCACCAGAAGTTGTGGGTGCTCCATCATTGCAGGCTTTTAAGGAGATTCTGGTCAGCCATTTGTCTGAAGAAATGGTATAGGGTCACCTGCTTAAGCAGGGGGTTGGACTAGAAGACCTCCAAGGTCCCTTCCAGCTCTATTCTATATTCTATTATATTCCCTCTCCTCTCCTCTCCTCTCCTCCTCTACTCTATCTTACTCTCCTCTAATCTAATCTAATCTAATCTAATATAATCTAATCTAATATAATCTAATATACTTTTTTGCATTGAATTTATATATAATCACTAGTTTACAAAACTGTACCATACAATACCATGTTATAATCAGGAGCAAAATGCAATAAAGTCCCACCAAAAACCCCCCACATTGGTTCATTCTTTGATTGGTAGAAAACAATTCCTTTTTTAAGGACAGATAAAAATACACATTTTCAAAAGCTGCCCTCTAAATCCTGGTATAAGGCCACTTTTCTAATTTCTCAAATTTATTTGCCACCTGGAAAGGACAGTACCACCATAATTCTTTGCAGATTGAAGACCTTAGTTATGTAATTCAACGTTTACTCACTTATTTGATTTATGTAGCTGCTCATCTCATACAAGACACGTTTGGCAGCTTATAAGGATTAAAATACAGAAGAACCTGCAATAAATAAATCTTGGCATCCAAGGATAAACAAAAGCCCTGATTACATCGGTAATAACATCATGTTAACGTCTTGAACATATACATACATAAATCCACAAACGTCCACCAAAAAGACTATTCCACAGAAGTTTCAAAAATTAACAAGACCATGTCAAATAGGTCAATACATCTTCAATGATTTTGTATCTCCAGCAGAGGAAATTCTTTAAAACATTAAACTTGGGTTGATGAGTCTCAACATCAAATTCATCAACCCAAATTTAATGTTTTGAAGAACATACAGCCATGGGTGGGCCATCATTGGAAACTTTTGCTCCGTGTATGATATTATATATCCCTGTGGTACTGACTTCAAAAATGTTCTCAAGCTTTCGATAAAGTTGTGTGGTAGGTTTAACTTCTGTTATGTATTTCATCAAATCAAAGAGCCTCTCTCTTTTATTTCATGGAAGCCGTTATAGAAGTTAAATTCCACAACATGTTTTTTTGTTGTGGGGTTAACTCAAGTGTCTTTGAAGTAGCTGGGCCTTGACAGTTATGTTGATTAATGCTTCAGTGCTTAAGTTGGAAATATCTCAACTGTTGTGACCTAGTTAGCTTTAACCATTCAGTCATGTTCAACTCTTGATGACTAGGCAGGTGCTCGTCAAAGTCAAGCAGAGCTTCTTTCAATTGTTGGATGTTCAACTTTGAATATCAGTTTTTATATCATATAACATCTCAGACATCAACACTCTCGAAAACGTCCAAAGATATTTCACCAGAAGAGCCCTTCACTCCTCCACTTGAAACAGAATATCCTACAAAAATAGACTAACAATCCTGGGTCTTGAAAGCTTAGAACTGCGACGCCTAAAACACGATTTAAGTATTGCCCACAAGATCATATGCTGCAACGCCCTTCCGGTCAACGACTACTTCAGCTTTAACCGCAACAACACAAGAGCCCACAACAGATTCAAACTTAATATTAACTGCTCCAAACTTGACTGTAAAAAATATGACTAACAATCGAGTTGTCGAAGCGTGGAACTCATTACCGGACTCAATAGTGTCAACTCCCAACCCCCAACACTTCTCCCTTAGACTCTCCACAATTGACCTCTCCAGGTTCCTAAGAGGCCAGTAAGGGGCGTACATAAGTGCACTGATGGGCCTATCATCCCCTGTCCAATTGTCCTTCCTTATCTCATATATCATATATATTCTCTCCTTATCTCTTATATCATATATATTCTCTCCCTCCCTTCTACTTCTCTTCTTTCTTACTTTCTATCGTTATATATATTACTTAATGTCTATTCTCTTCCATATGTATTGTATATTGGACAAAGAATAAATAAATAAATAAAATAAAAATAAAAAACCTGTTTCTTCTTTGCTTGCCCCTTCTTGTTCCACCAACCATTCCTAGCATCATCCAAATAAATAAATAAATAGACCTCTATTTGAGTCAAAGACTATCAATATAATAATAATAATAATAATAATAATAATAATAATAATAATAATAATAATAATAAACAACCCCCCCCCCCCAGAAAAACAGAACATCCAAGAACCATCCAATCAATATGCATGCATGACATGGTCAAAGTAAACCTGTTGGTCTTTGGTTTCTAATGACGTTTCTGGTTTCATAAACATTGCCATTTGGGCAGTGAGCTTGGACTAGTTGACCTACAAGGTCCCTTCTAACTCTATTAATCTAATATCTAATAACATCTCTGGCAAACCACACTGTGCATTGTGAACTAGGAAGATCAAAGTCCAGGTAAAGTTGGGAAAACGAATCTTCACATAACCATTCATCATCCCCTGCCCTGCTTTAGATTCGTTAGTCCAGCTTCTGCTATACATTTTGCCACCTTTTTTTCCAAGTAGAATATTCCCAAAGAATTAAATATTCATGGGATCTCATTGTCAAAACCCAACCTATGTCTTCAAATGCCCCAAAATATTTCTTATAATCCTCATTGCTGAAAATATGTTTATGCTACTTATCACTGCCATCTTTCAACAATTCAAAGAGTTGTCAGTGATGTTACGGCTGAATCTTCACCTTGAAATGTATTATTAGCTTGGGGACACCAATGTTTACAGCCCCTGCCTATGAATGAATGGATGCTGAATGAATATGACTGTTTTTAGATCAAATTGGGTTTTTTTTATACTGTTTTAGTTTTATTGGATTTCAGAACTATATTTTTTCATATGTTGTAAGCTGCCCTGATTCCTCGGAGAGGGGCAGGATAAAAATCCATTAACTAACTAACTATCTAACTATCTAACTATCTAACTATCTAACTATCTAACCATTTAACCATTCAACCATTCAACCATTCAACCATTCAACCATTCAACCATTCAACCATTCAACCATTCAACCATTCAACCATTCAACCATTCAACCATTTAACTAACTAACTAACTAACTAACTAACTAACTAACTAACTAACTAACTAACTAACTAACTAACCTTAACAAACAAACAAATGAACGAACGAACGAACAAACAAACAAACAAACAAACAAACAAACAAACAAACAAACAAACAATGACTTTAGTGGCCAAAGCTAGAAAGACAGGCAAAATATAAAGGGGGAAATTTTGAAAAGAAAACAAAAGAGTAGAAGTTCTTGGGTTGGGTGTAGAAGGAAAGGTCAAATCCCTTCTCAGAGCATTGACATGTTTGATAGATGTTGGTACAAAACTCAGGCATGAAACATATTTCTCTGCAGTTTTGCTGGAATGAATACATATTTCCACCGCGGTTACTTCAATTTCTGTAAGTGCAATATACCAAAATGCTGGAGACAATCAAACGTATTATTTTGCTTTCCAGTTCCCCTTAACTTCAGTTCTGAATAGGGCACTTAGAGTTATTTATTTTCATCTTTGTCTGTGCCCATTGGGTGAGCTCCTCTACAAAGGCCTTGGCCAACACAGACCACATGAATCCACTGCGTAAACAGCTGACGTATCTGCAGATTCATTTTCTTCAGCTGGCTATCAAATAAATCACAGCTTCTTCCGATCATAGTTCCCTCTAAGCTGAGCAGTGAGCAATCGCTCACTTAAAAATCATCCTCAACTCAGAGTTTTCCAAACCTGCCCAGAAGCCGAGAGGGAAAGAGTGAGAGGGAAGGAGAGAGAGAGGAAGAGAGAGAAACAGAGAGAAAAAAGAGAGGAAGGAAAAGAGAAAGAAAAAGAATGGGAGTAAGGAAGAGAGAAAGAAAATCAAAATCTAGTTTGAAACTAGCTCAACTATTTAAGTGGCATTTTGATATTGACAGAGTTGCCCTATTATGAGCTCACTGTTATAGACACACAGGACAGGATTTTATTTTGAAATTCTCTGAGGCAAAACAGGGTGGTTTTGTTTGTTTGTTTGTTTGTTTGTTTGTTTGTTTGTTTGTTTATTTATTTATTTATTTATTTATTTATTTATTTATTTATTTATTTATTTATTTATTTATTTATTTATTTATTTATTTATTATTTCTGTGCCGCCCAGTCCAGAAGGGACTGCCACTCAGACACTATACTTTTCCGTCCACCCCCCAAAAAAATTAGAGGGGACACTGCTTCCGATGTTCTTTGCTTTTCCTGGAATGGAGGGTGGTGGGGTGGGGTGGGCAAAGCCCTGGGATGTTGCGGAGTCCTGAAAAGGAGATAAATTAATTGAAATGGGAATATAACCGAGATGGCAATTCCAGGAGACAGTCGAATAGAAGACAAAAAAACTGGAGAATCCCACAAAAAATTAAGAAAATCTGAAAATCAGAGCATTAAAAGATAGACCACATAAACCAACGGTGATGGTCCCAAAACTTGGCAGCATACCAGTTAGAAAATCTGCAAACTGACAACAATTTCCATCTGTCAGGTTGAAATGGCCCCCCCGCTTGGATTCGCACAATTAAGCCACTGATACATTGCAACACCCTACAATTCTTGGGAAGAACAACATGATGCCTAGGAAAGTCAGCACCAGCTAAAAACCGCCAAGGGAGGTTTTTCATTATTCCACATAAAATGTGCGGAAGCAAAAATTTGGCGAAAATAGCTGAAATTCAATTCAATTCAATTTATTAGATTTGTATGCCACCCCTCTCTGAAGACTCGGGGCGGCTCACAACAACAATAAAAACAGTATACAATGCAACAAATCTAATAATAAAAATTATATAAAAACCCCCAACTGTTAAAAACCATACAACACATACATACCAAACATAAAATATAAGAAAGCCTGGGGGAGATGTCTTAATTCCCCCATGCCTGGCGACAAATGTGGGTCTCGAGTAACTTGTGAAAGACAAGGAGGGTGGGGGCCGTTCTAATCTCTGGGGGGTGTTGATTCCAGAGGGCCAGGGCCACCACAGAGAAGGCTCTTCCCCTTGCACGAGCATCCTCAGGCAAAATTTGGCTTCAAGTACATGCGCAGAAGCCAAATCTTACGTGGGTGTGCGCACACACCAGCTGGGGCGCATAGCTCTGTGCACATCCTGGAATGTACTAGAGTGGCCCACACTGGGAGCAGCCGATCACTGAACCCACCCCTGGAGTTGGAGGAGTTTTGGAAAGAAAAATTAGAGACACTCTTAGGGTTTATGAATCGAAGGGATCCAGGGGGTGACAAACCCTGTACAGTATTTTGGATCTTGTAAAGTATTTTTCAGAGTATAAGATGCACTTTTTTCCTCCCTAAAAGAGGCTGATAATTTGAGTGCATCTTATACTCTGAATGTAGCTTCCCCCCGCCCTAACTAGCTGCTAACGATCTTTCCATTTTTTCCTTGCAAGCCCTTTCATTGTTACTCTCTGCGAAGAATGTTTTCCAAGCCCTGAGTCTTTGCAAGGGTTTTTCATTGCTCTAATTTGCTCCAAATGTTTTTTTTCCCAGCCCTAACCAGGTGCTAACAATGTTCCCAGCTCTTACCAGCTTGCAAACTCTTTCACTGTTACTCTTTGTGAAGAATATTTTCCAAACCCTGTCTTTTTGGGGTTTTTTTATTCTGTACTTGCTCCAAGTGTTTCTTTCCACCCCTAACCAGGTGGTAACAAGGTTTCAGCTCTTACTCGCTTGCAAGCTCTTACATGGTTACTCTCTGCAAAGAATGTTTTCCAAGCCCTAAGTATTTGCATGGGGTTTTTTCCATTGCTCTACCTGCTCCGAATGTTTCTTTCCAGGTGCTAATGATGGGAACACTGGCTTGCAAGCTCTTTCATTGTTACTCTCTCTGAATAATGTTTTTTTAAAGCCTTAACCAGGGGATAAAATAATGTGCTGAATCTGACCGGACTAAGGACGCTAGCCAGGTGAATATCTGGTAAACAGATTCTTTTCCGTATGTTCCTCCCCAAAAACTAAGGTGCGTCTTATACTCTGAAAAATACGGTAAATAAAAACAACTTTCCCAACACATCCCACAATATTCTTCCTTGTCACATTATAAAGTGTTGGGTGCATGGATTAAAATTATCCTGCTCCGTGTCTTAATCCACATTTACACGTCTGTGGAGATGCTGTTGTTGATTTGCAAGGTAAATACTCTCCTAAGCTGAAGTTGGAATGAATATTCATGAACAGTCCATTTATTTTTTTAAAAAATATTTTTTTTGCTCCTGCCAAGCAGCTATAAACGTTTAAGGGTTTTCAAATTCAAAATTGGATTTTTGAATGCCGCGTTTATTGCTTCCCTTGATTGTTTTGGCCTCCACCAAATGTGACATTTTGTTAGCAGCGAACTGTTGTCCAATATTAATAGTACACACCATCTATCAGTCTGGTTACAGCTCAGGATCTTTTGGGGCAATAGATTATTAGTCCTGCCCCTCAACCCTTCTTCTCCTAATTCCAGGTAAGGCTTCTTTGAGCCACTCCAAACATCCCAATTAGAAACCTAGAAGATTGATGGCAGAAAAAGACCTCATGGTCCATCTAGTCTGCCCTGATACTATTTCCTGTATTTTATCTTAGGATGGATATATGTTTATCCCAGGCATGTTTACATTCAGTTACTGTGGATTGACCAACCACGTCTGCTGGAAGTTTGTTAGAGTAGAATAGCATAGAGTAGAGTGGAGTAGAGTAGAATACAATGCAATACCAACCAGGTCTGCTGGAAGTTTGTTCCAAGCATCTACTACTCTTTCCATCAAATAATATTTTCTCATGATGCTTCTGATCTTTCCCTCAACTCACCTCAGATTGTGCCCCCTTCTTCTTGGGTTCACTTTCTTATTAAAAGCACTTCCCCCTTGAACCTTATTTAACCCTTTCACCTATTTAAATGTTTTGATCATGTCCCCCCTTTTCCTTCTGTCCTCCAGACTCTACAGATGGAGTTCATGAAGTCTTTCCTGATACGTTTGATGCTTAAGACCTTCCACCATTCTTGTAGCCCGTCTTTGGACCCGTTCAATTTTATCAATATCTTTTTGTGGGTGAGGTCTCCAGAACTGGACACAGTATTATTCCAATTGTGGTCTCACCAGCGCTCTATACAGCGGGATCACAATCTCCCTCTTCCTGCTTATTATACCTCTAGCTATGCAGCCAAGCATCCTACTTGCTTTCCCTACCGCCTGACCGCACTCTTCACCCATTTTGATACTGTCAGAAATCACGACTCCTCAATCCTTCATTTCTGAAGTTTTTGCTAGCACAGAACTGCCAATACAATACTCAGATGGAGGATTCCTTTTCCCCAAGTGCATTATTTTACATTTGGAAAATTTCTTGCATTTACATCCTCATAAAAAAAAAAAGGATCCAAAGCCAGGAGGTTTTTTGTGATTCCAGAAAGCACAGCGTTGTTCATCCAGGCGTGCTTAATTTATGTATACATAAAAGGTAACCTGAGCTTTCGCAGATCATAATATTGTTGCCTATTTTGCTAACTTGTTGCCTACAACAGAAAATTAACATTTCTAATTGCTTTCGCAAGCCATGAAAATTGGAGGGATTGGATAGGCGGATAAAAATGCCAAATCGAGTCTAAACACCTGGACGATTATGTAGCCAACCATAACAATTTATGTTTCTTTAAAAAAAAAAATAATACTAAAAGCAGTTTTCTATGAGGGTTATGAAGCAGGGTAGCAAGCTAATATTAGCTAATTAGTATTCTTTGAAAATATTTAAGTACGTGAGTCCTTTGAATGTCATCTGTCAAAGACTGCAGTGAAATATTTTTCATACTGTTATTCAACATGTCACTCTTTGCTGTTGACTACTGAAATAAAAGATAACCTGGAGTTGTAGGGCTGCTTCAAGAAATAGAGCAGAAGATTTATTATTATTATTATTATTTTGGTACAAATCCATGTGTTCAATTGGAGTCCAGGAAGGATTTGAACTGAATTCTGTATCAGAGTTACTTTCAAAGCATGTATCTAAGCAGGCTCCCACAACTTAAGTTATCCATCCTACCATGGAGGGCATTAAAAAACATTTTTCAGTAAAAAGCAGCAGTTTATTTGTTTATTAATTAATTAATTAATTTGTTTTGTCATGTATGTGTTGGTGGTATACAAAGATATTTGGACCGGGAGTCACTGCTCACAGTCACTCATGCCCTCATCACCTCGAGGCTCGACTACTGTAGCGCTCTCTACATGGGGCTACCTTTGAAGAGTGTTCGGAAACTTCAGATCGTGCAAAATGCAGCTGCGAGAGCTATCGTGGGCTTTCCTAAATATGCCCATGTCACACCAACACTCCGCAGTCTGCATTGGCTGCCGATCAGTTTCTGGTCACAATTCAAAGTGTTGGTTATGACCTATAAAGCCCTTCATGGCACCGGACCAGGATACCTGAGAGACCGCCTTCTGCCGCACGAATCCCAGTGACCGGTTAGGTCCCACAGAGTGGGCCTTCTTGGGGTCCCGTCGACTAAACAATGTCGTCTGGCGGGACCCAGGGGAAGAGCCTTCTCTGTGGTGGCTCCGACCCTCTGGAACCAGCTCCCCCCAGAGACCAGGATTGCCCCCACCCTCCTTGCCTTTCGTAAACCTCTTAAAACCCACCTCTGCCGCCAGGCATGGGGGAATTGAAACATCTCCCCCTTGCCCCTGTAGTTTTTGAGTATGATTCGATTGTGTGTTGTTTTTTATATACGTATTGGGGTTTCTTTTTTTTTAGACTTTTAATCTAAAACTGTAACCTAGATTTTTAAATATTAGATTTGTTACTATGTATTGTTCTTCACCATTGTTGTGAGCCACCCCAAGTCTGCGGAGAGGGGCGGCATATAAATCCAATAAATCTAAATCTAATCTATATAATATTTATATACATGATAAGAGAGAAACATTAGGACAGGGGACGGAAGGCACGCAGATGTACCGAAATGGATTTGCTAACCAACAAATTAGAAGGGAAAGAAGAAATAGATTATTATAGAGTTTGGGATAAATTCTCTAACTGGTTCAAGCAAAGAAACAATTAAATAATAAAGTGCAAAGTTTAAAAGATTAATAATTGATATGTTTATTTCTTTCCTCAAAATTGGAAATTAGATTTCCTCGCATTTTTGAAGTCTGTTTTTTATTCTCTTTCAATCTTTCCTTCTCTAAATTTCTTTTTTCTTTCATAAAATGTACAGTATTTATAGTGAATATAGATAAAATTGTTTTCAATTGATGTAAAAAACATATACAACTCTGTATGTGCTTCTGACAAAAATTGGGATGCAAACCATCCCGGATATGTGTATTTTTCCTTTATGTTTGTAAGTTTTTATATGTCTGTCTTGTTTTAAATACAAAAAATTCTTTAAAAAAAGATAATGGGAAGCTTGCACTTTAAATGACCTTCATTTCAAATTGTTGGAAATGTAAAAGAGATCCAGGTCCCTTTTTCCATATGTGGTGGACATGTGTAGAGGCCAGAAATTATTGGAGGAAAATTTGGAAATGGCTAAAAGAAATTTTACAAATTGAGATTAATTTTGAACCAGAATTATTACTATTGGGAATGGTTGACACAAACATTAAAAAGGACGACAAATATTTAATCATACACCCGATCACGGCCGCTAGAATCTGTTATGCCCAAAACTGGAAAAAAGACTCCACGCCTACAAATGTACACATTAGGGAATAAAATAATGGAACTGGCAGAAATGAATAGATTAACAATGTATATTAAAGGAAAAGAAGACTCTGTCATCTATAAAATCTGGGATAAATGGTACAACTGGTTACAAAAGAGAACAAATAAAAAGGAATAATTAACTCACCTATGTCACAAAGAGAAAATTTAATAAAAATTCATTGAAAGTACTTTAGCTTTTTTCATCGATGTCAGACTTGCAAAAATAAACATAAACTAGAATTTGATAAACCCCAGATTATTTTTTATCTGGCAAATCCTATCAAATTGACTAGGAAGGTATCAACTCGTTTGAGTATTTTATATTCCTTCCTTCCTTCTCTTGATATCATGTATTTAAGCCCATTTTATAAATACAGTGATACCGTCTAACAAACCCCTCGTCATACAAACTTTTAGAGATACAAACCCGGGGTTTAAGATTTTTTTGCCTCTTCTTACAAACTATTTTCACCTTACAAACCCACCGCCACCGCTGGGATGCCCCGCCTCCAGACTTCCGTTGCCAGCGAAGCGCCCGTTTTTGCACTGCTGGGATTGCCCTGATGCTCCCCTCCATGGGAAACCCCACCTCCAGACTTCCGTGTTTTTGTGATGCTGCAGGGGAATCCCAGCAGTGCAAAAACGGGCGCTTCGCTGGCAACGGAAGTCCAGAGGTGGGGTTTCCCAGCGAGGGGAGTCTCAGTAAAATTGCAGCATCGCAAAAATACAGAGGTCCGGAGGTGGGGTTTCGAGGACTTTGGTGTTTTTGCGATGCTATGATTTCACTGATGCTCCCTTTGCTCGGAAACCCCACCTCTGGACTTCCGTTGCCAGCGAAGCGCTTGTTTTTGCGATGCTGGGATTCCCCTGCTGGGATTCCCCTGCAGCATCGCAAAAACACAGAAGTCTGGAGGTGGGGGTTCCCATGGAGGGGAGCCTCAGGGAATCCCAGCAGTGCAAAAACGGGCGCTTCGGCTGGCAAAAGGGGTGAATTTGGGGCTTGCACGCATTCATCGCTTTTCCATTGATTCCTATGGGAAACATTGTTTCGTCTTACAAACTTTTCACCTTAAGAACCTCGTCCCGGAACCAATTAAGTTTGTAAGACAAGGTATGACTGTATTTGTGTACTTTGTCTATTAGTCTGAGCCTTTTTAAAATTACATATAAGCTTAGAACTAGATTAGAAAAGCAAGAAATATATTGATATGAAAAACCGCATAAGATGTAAAATTGTATATAAAGCAAAATAAGCAAAGAAAGAGAGATTAAGATATCTCTCTATTTTCTGTAAGTACTACTGTTTGTTTTTATGAATCTTCAATAAAAGTTTAATTTAAAAAACTGCCTTCATTTTGAAACACAGAAGTTGCGAAGGAGGTCTAGTTTGGCTCTTTTTTCCTATGATTTTTGGGCTCAAAAGCACAACTTTTCCCTCCCTCCCTCCAAGCCCCCCTCTGGTTATTATTTCCCAGGTGTTCGACCAAGCAGAAAGCACGGTGGCAGTTTGACACTCACCTTTGTAGCAACCCCTTGGGGGAAATAATATCCAGAACAGAAAATCAAAACAAGGTTGAAGGGAACAGGGCTGGGATGTCAGTTTTTAACATTCTCCCTCGCATGATTCGGAGGGAACGTTGATTAGTTTTTGGTGTTCTCAGCATTTCAAGGTTTGATAAAAGTGAAAAATGGACCTGAATTGGCTACAAACTACCTTTAAGGAACTGCAGAGTAGAAGTTTGGGAGGAATTGCCCTAATTTTGTGGACGTTGGTGTAATGAACCAAGCGATTGCTAGTTAAGAAGCCATTTTCGGTATAGTTTAGAAATTAGCAATCCCCAGACTAAGGCATTACTCCAACACGAATATTCTAAACCCTCCTAACCAGAGGGTGAGAATGTTACAAATTTTTCGCCCCTAAAGTACAAGAAAAAAAATGGTACTATTGACCGGAAGACATACAACCAGTCAGTGAAGCAGTGGAAGTGATGTGTTGGTGCCTGGAGGCTGTTGGGGTCTGGAGGGGTGTCAACAGGCTCAAACTCAACCCTGACAAGACAGAGTGGTTGTGGGTTTTGCCTCCCAAGGACAATTCCATCTGTCCATCCATAACCCTGGGGGGGGGAATTACTGACCCTCTCATAGAGGGTCCGCAACTTGGGCATCCTCCTCGATCCACAGCTGACATTAGAGAACCATCTTCCAGCTGTGGCGAGGGGGGCGTTTGCCCAGGTTCGCCTAGTGCACTAGTTGTGGCCCTATCTGGACCGGGATTCACTGCTCACAGTCACTCAGGCCCTCATCACCTCGAGGTTCGACTACTGCAACGCTCTCTACATGGGGCTACCTTTGAACAGTGTTTGGAAACTTCAGATCGTGCAGAACGCGGCCGCGAGAGCCATCGTGGGGCTTCCCAGATTCACCCACGTATCTACAACACTCCGTGGCCTGCATTGGCTGCCGATCAGTTTCTGGTCACAATTCAAAGTGTTGGTCATGACCTTTAAAACCCTACATGGCATTGGACCAGAATACCTCCGGAACCGCCTGCTACCGCACGAATCCCAGAGGCTGATAAGGTCCCACAGAGTTGGCCTTCTCTGGGTCCCGTCGATTAAACAATGTTGGTTGGCGGGGCCCAGGCGAAGACTCTTCTCTGTGGCAGCCCCTGCCCTCTGGAATCAACTCCCCCCAGAGATCAGAACGGCCCCCACCCTCCTTGCCTTTCGTAAGCTATTGAAGACCCACCTATGTCATCAGGCATGGGGGAATTAAAATACCCCTGGGCTTACATTGTTTATGTATGGTATGATTGTGTTGCGTGGTTCTAATAATGGGTTTTTAGATGTCTTTTAATATATTGGATTTGTCACATTGTTGTTTTTGTTGGGAGCCGCTCCGAGTCTCCGGAGAGGGGTGGTATACAAATGTAATAAATAATAATAATGCAAGAGACCCACTCAGCTGAGCGAGCACCAAGGACCCCTCATTTCAACCCTGAGCTATAAATATTCTCTTTGCCATTGCTCCCCTCCGCCATGCCTTAATTTAACCTGCACCTTTGGCCGTCTTCCTTATGAGCACTGACCAGGTTGGACACTGCTTAGCTTTTTAAAGATTTGCCCAGGTCAGCTGGATTGCTTGTTGTCTGAGAGTTCAGTATTTTTAGCAGGCAAACTATTTTTCTGTGCTGCAGAAACCCATTTTATATCCCTCAATGCCCATTGGATTCTTATTGCTGCAACGGCCTGGCCCCAAATTTTCCTTCCGTCCTTAAATATAAGCGCTCCCTCTTTTTCAAATAATACATTTCTCTGGCTGGCAATTGGATTTTCCTTAGAGCAATCAGAGGAACGGTGGGGTTTTCTAAATGAGACGTAGGCTCCCTTTGTATACGATGATTGCTTGTGGGTTTGGTAACTGCAGCTGAGTGAATAAACTGCAATTTCCCAGGTTTACTCATCGCATTAAGCCCAGAATTGTGCTCCCTCAATTAAAATAACTGGCTTCACACCACATGGTCAGCCATAACCAAGCAACGTTACAGCTTAGTGTAATGGAGAAACACAACCAACAATCGATGGGGTTGCCCTTGCTCACAATCTGGTGTGTGTGTGGAGGAAGAGAAACAAAGAGAAAAGATGGAACTTTTGACCTGTAAATGGAATTTCACGTCTCCTGAAAAACTGAAAGATGTACCAGTGAAAGAACCCACCAGTATTTCACAAGAATAAAATAAACTTAGAAACAACAGCAAAAAAAATATGCATGGACAATAAAATAGCACTAGAGAATACAAGGACCTTTTATGAGGGTTAGGATTTCAAGGACAAATGAACATAACACTGTATTATATCAATAATTATATCAATATATCTATATCTATATATCTATTATCTATATATCTATTATCTATTATCTATTATTATCTATTATCTGTATCTATCTATTATCTATATCTATATATATGTATATATTATCTATATCTATATCTATATATCTGTATCTATATCTATTATCTATATATCTATCTATTATCTATTATCTATCTCTATCTCTATCTATCTATCTATCTATCTATCTATCTATCTCTATCTCTATCTTTATCTATTATCATCTATATCTATATCTAATCTATATCTATCTATCTCTATCTCTATCTCTATAGCTATATAAGGCAATTTACAGTAGAATCGTTAAAAGGGTTGTTATGTACATTTGCAAATGTATTGCTTTGTATGGTCTATATGTTTGTCCTTATTTTAAGGTTTTTAATTTTTATATTTAATTAAAATATTTTTTAAAAGAAAAAGAAAAAACACATCTAAAGGAAAATTAAGGAAAAGTTCAAAGTATGACAAAACTTTACAGAAAAATTAAAGACGTGACTTCGGATCTTTTTTTAAAAAAATTAATTTTATTTAAATACACATATACATACAACATACAACACAAACCAAAGACATTTAAAAAGAAAATTGGACAAATGTGAAGCAAGTCTGTATGACGGTTCTAACTATATACACATTCTATTATATATCTCTTTTGAATATTTGCTAAACACTTTTGGAAAAAAAAAGTAGAGTAATCATAATTTATACAAGTAATCTGGAATCTTTATTTTTCCATTCTACAATTTTTCACCAGGCAATTGCTCTTTTATTAATTACATGTACATTGATCAGTTTAACATTTTTTCTAACCAGCAATTAAACAGATCCCAACCTTTATAAAATTCGGACTCTTCCTTGTTTTTTATTTCTAGTGACTTTTTTCTCCACAGATGGTTGCAAACAAGTTTTTGCATTTCTACGATGACCTCTGTCTCATATTCAGCCCCTTTTAATCACTCAATCTAGAAATTGTCATTTCTTTTTCTGTTTTCCCCTGCTGTCAGCCAAAAGCCCATGAAAGCTTCTTCCTTGTCCATTATGTGGCAGCCTCTATTTACTGGGTGAAGGCGACTCTGCAAGCAGCCAGAGAGATGCTGGCCTTGAACTAGACCTTGGTCCTTTCTGTTGTCCCCTGGAAGCCCCCCCCCTCTCTCTGTGCTTTGGAGATGGAAGAAGACAAGGTCACCCCACGAGTGTCCGTCTACGCTGGGTGTGATGTGCCTCCCCCAACCCCTTTCTGAGCCAGAGGGAAATAAATCATTGGGAGTACATTGGTAACACTTGGGAAAGAAGGAAGGAAGGAAGGAAGGAAGGAAAGAAGGAAGGAGGGAAGGAGGGAGGGAAGGAAAGAAAGAAAGAAAGAAGGAAGGAAGGAAGGAGGGAAGGAAGGAAAGAAAGAAAGAAAGAAGGAAGGAAGGAAGGAGGGAAGGAAGGAAGGAAGGAAAGAAGGAAGGAGGGAAGGAAGGAAAGAAGGAAGGAAAGAAGGAAGGAGGGAAGGAAGGAAAGGAAAGGAAGAAGGAAGAAAGGAAGGAAGGAAGGAAGGAAGGAAGATGAGAGAAAGTTGGAAGAAGGAAATTGTTGTGCTTTTAAGAGTCTTGCTGTTTTTACTACACACAAAATCGATCTTTTCCAGTTCATTGTCCATAAAGACAATCCTGGTTTCATCACAATATTTATCTTTAAAATCCTTTAGTCCCTTGTATGAATTTGTCTCCAAAAAATTTCAGCTTCCTTACAAGTCCACCATGTATGATAAAATGTTCCATTAAGTTTTTTCGCATTTCCAGGGCTGGTTTGAAATACCTTTGAACATTTTGACAATTTATCTATCAACAGTACATTTGCATCAATCGATGGCTGACTGAACTATATTTGATTGACGTGTGCATTGATGTGCATTGATGTGCATGCATAGTTTTATATTCTTGAAGAAATCAATAAAGCAATTATTTTACATGAATGAAACTACGGCACCAATACAACATGCACTGGTCTATAAAGAGATGCTAGCACTGTTTTAACCTGTTTCATTGTGTGAATCTGGATCTTTTTAACAAAACGAAGTGAGATTGATGTTGGCTGAGCTTGGAAACTTTTATTCATTTCATGTATTCAAATTATGTCTACAATTGATGTCTACAAATTACATATTCAAATTATGCATGTACTATATTTATTATTTATTTATTAGATTTGTATGCCGCCCTTCTCTATATAGATTTATTTATTTGTCAATCTTGTATTAGATAATACATATCTAATATGAGATTGACAAATAGAAACATAGAAGATTGACGGCAGAAAAAGACCTCTTGGTCCATCTAGTCATAATACATAAATCTAGTCAAATACATAAATAAATAAAATACAATAAATAAGCAGGGTCAGCCCTGATTGACAGTTGGAGGGGAATTAGCAAGACAAGAGAATTAAAACAAAAATGCCATTTTTCTTTTACTCTTTTATAAGCTTCCTTTTTCTTCTTTCTCATATCTGCAGTTTTAACATCTGTATAAATCGTCTTTTCAATAAAAAAATTACTCATTAAAAAATTCAAAAAGAAAACATCCAAGGGGGAAAAAAAGCAACAGAAAACAACTTCCACCGTGATGAAAACTGTTTGGATATTCCAGGTCCATGGACTCTGGCAGCGGAGATGAATTCGAGAGTTTTTCTTTGAGCATTATTTTGTGAAATGGAACATGTCTTATCTTGCTTTCAAAACACACTGACATTTAAAGAAGCCGAGATTAAGATTGTGAAGGCATAATTGCCAGGGAAAATGGACCTCTCTGCTTGTTTGTGGGCACTTCGTGACATCATCAAAATTTCCCGTGGAAGTAAAACGGAATAAAACAGACATCGGGCCCACACGTCCACAGCCAATTATTGAAACCGTCTTTGCCGACCTGTCAAAACAATCCCTGCAAAAAGGGGAAAAAAACCTGCCACAAAAGGAATTAGAGTTGTTTGCTGCATCTGAATGCCGGATAATAGATGCACATTTCTGCAATCAAATGAAACCATTTCTTTCTTTCTTTCTTTCTTTCTTTCTTTCTTTCTTTCTTTCTTTCTTTCTTTCTTTCTTTCTTTCTTTCTTTCTTTCCTTCCTTCCTTCCTTCTTCCTTCCTTCCTTCCTTTCCTTCTTCCTTCCTTCCTCCTTCCTTCCTTCTTTCTTACTTCCTTTCCTTCTTTCCTTCCTTCGTTCTTCCTTCCTTCTTTCTTTCTTTCCTATTATCAACTAGGCACAAGAACAGTTTTTCCCCGAATGCCATCACTCTGCTAAACAAATAATCCCCTCAATACTGTCAAGCTATTTACCAATTCTGCACTATTATTACTACTAGTTTTTTCTCATCCTTCCTATCACCCATTTCCTCCCACTTATGACTGTATGACTGTAACTTGTTGCTTGTATTCTTAAGATTTTTATTAATATTGTTTCTTCATTGCTTATTTGACTCCTATTGCAATCATTAAGTAGTCTGGAGGACAGAAGGGAAAGGGGGGACATGATAGAAAGATTTAAATATGTGAAAGGGTTCAATAAGGTCCAGGAGGGAAGTGTTTTCAATAGGAAAGTGAACACAAGAACAAGGGAATGCAATCTGAGGTCAGTTGGGGGAAAGATCAAAAGCAACGTGAGGAAATATTATTTGACTGAAAGAGTAGTAGATTCTTGGAACAAACTTCCAGCAGACGTGGCCAATAAAGAATTCTATTCTAGTCTATTCTATTCTACTCTACTCTACTCTATTCATAGTCTTTTTATGAAGAGTGATGGGAGAGAGAGAGAGATTCTGGAAACAGAAACCAGTGACATCCGCTTTACATTGGATTATTATTTTTGGCTGGGAAGTGTCACAATGAGACGTAGTATATCAGCCTTCTCCTAGGAGACAATATTGATTGCCTGGAAACAAATAGCCACGTCTCGGGCAATTAAAACGATCCGTTGGAGGCTGGTGGTTAACAAGGCTGCCAGAAGTAGGAATGCCCAGTGCCGCCTCCTCCTCCTCCTCCTCCTCCTCCTCTTCATCCTCCTCACCCTCGTCTTTGTCCTCTTCCTCCTCCTCGTTCTTATTCTCCTCTTCTTCCTCCTCCTTCTCCTCCTCTTCCTCCTCCTCCTCTTCTTTCTTCTCTTCCTTCTCCTCCTCTTCCTCCTCTTTCTTCTCTTCCTCCTCCTCCTCTTCCTCTCCTCTTCCTCCTCCTCTTCCTCCTCCTCTTCCTCGTCTTCCTCCTCCTTCTTCTCCTCCTCCTCCTCCTCCTCGTCTTCCTCCTCCTTCTCATCTTCCTAATCCTCCTCCTCTTGGTGGTAAAACAGGCAACCTGCTTCTGCAGAAGAGGTATATACAGTAATTCCTAATTATATTGGAATGGAAATATCAAACCTTCCCTCAAAATTAAATGAATATGGGTAATGACTTTTTCATGAGACACAATTTATTTTTTATTAAAACGATTTAATATTGCAACGCACATACATAAAATATATCTGCGCAAACACATGCACACACATCATTACTAAATCAGTGCACACCAGTGATAAATTAATATTAATGTGTAATATTAATAGGAATTAATATTAATTCATATTGCAAAAATGAGATTCAATTGCCTTTCCATGTACTGTAGCAGTCTGAAAAAAATTACCTTTTGTTAAATAAGCCATAATCCAAGATTTATTGAATATTTTGATAATATTTTGATAAAGATGTTAAGACTATTTCTGGCTTTTTACTATACCCAGATTTACCTCTATGGTACTCACTGTCTGCCTACAGATTTGCTTCTCTGGCTGTTTAAATGGCATTTATGAATCAAAGTTGTTGAAACAAAGGTTTTCAAAACATTTTATTTCATGCAACAGAGGCAGAAACAAATATAATTATAGTCACTTCCTATTTTTAGAAAAATAGTCACTTCTTAAGCACGTCGTTTAGAGTATTTTATTCTCATTCTTCATTATTACAATATTACTCTAATGAAATATCTTCTTCCAAAGTTACTAAAGGCTTCTTTCAATTTCTTTCCTCTTCCAGTGCAAAATCAGGCAGCGTAAAACTCAAGTGGGAACAATTCATTTTTCTGCCTGACTCTTTATTAAGACTGATCAGACCCTTAAATTATTTGAAGTCAAAACTCATTACCTTTCTTCTAAGATACAGAACGTTTATATTTCCCTTTCAAAACCCTTTTCTCCCTATCTGAGTCACTCTAGGTGTCTCTATCATGGTGCAAATGCATTCTATTGTATTTACTTGTGCTTTTTTAATTAAAACTGGATACAAGACATATCAATGGATTCCAGTAATGCAATGCTGGGCAACGGAGTACAATGTCATATTTATTATAGCCCCAAAGATCCTAATTTTGCCATACATACCACCTTGAGTACCAGGGCTGCAGTTAAAGAAATATCGCCTGGTGCGCCAGTTGCGGCCCTATTTGGACCGGGAGTCATTGCTCACAGTCACTCATGCCCTCATCACCTCGAGGCTCGACTACTGTAACGCTCTCTACATGGGGCTACCTTTGAAAAGTGTTCGGAAACTTCAGATCGTGCAGAATGCAGCTGCAAGAGCAATTATGGGCTTCTCCAAGTATGCCCATATCACTCCAACACTCCGCAGTCTGCATTGGCTGCCGATCAGTTTCCGGTCACAATTCAAAGTGTTGGTTATGACCTATAAAGCCCTTCATGGCACCGGACCAGAATATCTTCGGGACCGCCTCCTGCCGCACGAATCCCAGCGACCGGTTAGGTCCCACAGAGTTGGCCTTCTCCGGGTCCCGTCGACTAAACAATGTCGTCTGGCAGGACCCAGGGGAAGAGCCTTCTCTGTGGGGGCCCCGACCCTCTGGAACCAGCTCCCCCCTGAGATTAGGATTGCCCCCACCCTCCCTGCCTTTCGTAAACTCCTTAAGACCCACCTTTGCCGTCAGGCATGGGGGAACTAAAACACCTCCCCCTTGCCCATGTTGTTTTGTTGATTGATTGACTGTGTGCCTGTTTTTTATATATACTGCTTTTTATGAGATTATTAATTTCAATTGGAACTGGATGGGTGGGCATTGGATTTGGTATTGTGTACTGTACTGTTTTTTATTATTGTTGTGAGCCGCCCCGAGTTTGCGGAGAGGGGCGGCATATAAATCCAATAAACCTAACCTAAACCATATCCAGATGGATTGGAATTGGATGAGTTGGAAGGTTGCTGTGAAAATATTGACTGACCTCTCGCATCCTGGACACAAACTGTTTCAACTCCTACCCTCAAAACGTTGCTACGGAGCACTGCACACCAAGACACCAATGTGTGTTCTGAGTCTGCAAAACAACCAAGTAGCCTGCAAGCTCCAACTACTCAGGATATCACCCCTAATCCACAACCATTAACTAATCAGCATACCTCAGCTACATCAACGACCCCAGGTGTTACCCCACTGACTTACCAGGAAGTTTCTACACAGCAGGCAATTGCTGAGCCATCAAACCACACCCAGCCACCAGTATTTATAGAAGGAAGGCAGCTCAGGTCTCGCTGTGTTCGCCCTAGAACAAGGACAGAAGCACCAGCCTGAAGATGACGAGTGAGACCTCATCAAAATATTGCCAGAAATTTCGAAAACCTACACAGGAATATATACGTCATATTTTTTTTTGCTGAATTTGAAAATTAAGGGAGACTAGGATAGATCTATTTCGACCTTATTTTGGCCTCATCAGCTAGCCATACCCACTGGGACTTGAACCTGCAACCTTTGCCTTGTAAGGAAGAGAATTATCCTCTAGGCTACAGTATCCAATCCCTTCAGCTCTGCACCAGGGAAGGGTTACATATTTTTGTGTCGAATCACAATATCTATCTATCTGTCTGTCTGTCTGTCTGTCTGTCTGTCTGTCTGTCCGTCCGTCCGTCCGTCCGTCCGTCCGTCCGTCTGTCTGTCTCCTGTCTCTCTCTCTCTCTCTCTCTCTCTATTTGTCAATCAAGTATAGGATAGCAGTTTATATAAACATAAGATAGAAAATAATGATAAAAGAAGACAACCGTGTCTTCTCTTCCCCTTCCGAAGGTCTTTGGGGCAGGGAGCTTTCCCCTTGGTTCACCTTTGACAACATGATGGATGGTACACTAGGAAGGATAAGAACCACAGCAACAAAGCAGATGGAAGAGGGAGCCACGCCATGTCCTCATGAGGTTTCCATGCGCAGAAGCATGCTCTAATGTGCTTCTTAGCAAAAAAACCACCCCATTTTGTTATGGACAAAAACAGAAGGATAGGAATGTAAAAAAGGCAGAACTGAGGGAGCTTTGCTGTAGATCCCAATTTGTTTTTTTAAAATATGACTCTTTTACACTTGAAGTACTGTGGCAGGGATACGGATGAGGCTGAAAGGTACAGAATTATGAGGGTCGCCCAGAAAGTAATGCACCACATTTTTTTTCCTTCCACAATTATTTATTGAACACAATCAAACTTGCACACAAGAAAGAATGATGTGTCTTCTACACTCCCTATTTCCCCACGTCATCTCCATCCCATTCTATGGCCTTCCTCCAGCGAGACACAAGGGCGTGGATGCCCTGTCAGTACCCCTCCTTGTTCTGCTCACGAGGCCATTTCTGCACTGTAATGGCCTCACACCCTCTGTGCCCAGTGACTAACCATCCTTCTGTCGACTGCAGATTCTCCATCAACTGCACACAAACGTTTGTGAATGTTCCCAACAGTTTTGTTTCTCCACAGTGAGAAATTCAATGAGGACACGCTGCTTGTAACGTACGTCTCTTACAGATGCCATTTCGAAACGCGGCTGCAGCTACACAAACTGTCTGAAGAAACACAAAATTTACACACGCACTCCTGACAATTCAAATAATGAATATCAAAAGTTTCACATTCGTACCATTACTGTAGGCTGAGAAAAAAAAAGTGGTGCATTACTTTCTGGGCGACCTTTGTACTTAAAACATGTCCGAGATTGAGGGGAAACGTCCTCCAATAATAAAAACTCTCTTTGATCTTTTAAAACACATTTAGAGGCAGGAACAATCAGTTTCTGGCTGATTGAAATCTGTTTAACAAGAGGTTATTTCTTCTCTTTCCCACCCTCCTAAGTAATTAAAAGTGAATTGCATTAGAGAGGCCTCCCCTGGTTGTCTGAAGAATATTTCCCCTCTCTTAAAACTTAAAAGGTGAAATGGCAGAAGTCTGAAGGGAAACATCTCCCTTGCTATCGCTTTTAAATTCTGAGGTCCCCTGGTCCAAACGAAACCTCTCCATCTCATTGGTACTTGTTGAGTGATGATTCAAACTGGATGCAAATCCTGTGGAGCAAGACCTCATCGAGGAATATTTGGGTTAGCAGAGTAAGTCCCAGTTGGGTATCATTCTTGAACGGAGCCTGACGGATTTGTAAGCAGATGGTCTCAGATATGAACACTCTTGTTTGTATCCTTAGACTGTCCACTGTTGACCTCACTCAATTCCCAAGAGGGCGAATTCTTTTGAAGAGAATATGTCAAGATTGCTTTGTAGTCCGGCTCCTTTGATCACGGACAGAATGAACTGGCTCCATCTGGGTATCCTTGGCCAGTGTGTTTACCAGAGGAATCAGAAAGTGAGAGTGAGGGAGAGTTAGGGCCTGGGGAACCTCGGGAGACTGTAGAACCCCCAGCTTCCTCAGAATCTGTGGAAGACTGTGTTCAGTTCTGGAGACCTCGCCTACAAAAAGAGATGGATCAAATTGAACGGGTCCAAAGACAGGCTACAAAAATGGTGGAAGGTCTTAAGCATAAAACTATCAATTGAATATCAGGAAAGACTTCATGAATTCCATCTGTAGAGTCTGGAGGACAGAAGGGAAACTGGGGACATGATCGAAACATTTAAATATGTTAAAGGGTTAAATAAGGTCCAGGAGGGAACTGTTTTTCATAGGAAAGTGAACACAAGAACAAGGGGACACAATCTGAGGTGAGTTGGGGGAAAGATCAGAAGCAACGGGAGAAAATATTATTTGACTGAAAGAGTAGTAGATGCTTGGAACAAACTTCCAGCAGATGTGATTGGTCAATCCACAGGAACTGAATGTAAACATGCCTGGGATAAACATAGATCCATCCTAAGATAAAATACAGGAAAGCGTATAAGGGCAGACTAGGTGGACCATGAGGTCTTTTTCTGCTGTCAATCTTCTATATTTTATGTTTCTATCTATCATTACCAGAGGTGGAGGAAGACCCCTCGTAACAGCCATGAGAAGAGAAATCCTGTAAGATAACTGCAAATTTAGCTTTCGATAAATCGTTCACTCTTTTGATGGACCCATCTAGAGCACCAACCTTTACAACTTGTGGACTTTGATTCCCAGAATTCTTCAGGAATGTCAGAAATTCTGGGAGTTGAAGTCCACCAGTCTTAAAGTTGGACAGTCCTGATCTAGAGAGAGAGAAAAAAAAAATCCTGCACACAAAACCCACCTTGCCCTTATATTCCTGAATCGAGGATTGACACGTTCCATCACATGTTGTGTTGCCTGAAGATTTTTTTTAAAAAAATGCCAATCAGGATTAATTCTGCCAATTGGAACAAAACCAGACTGTTACATCTTCTCTTCTACACTCTGTAAGAAATACAGAAATTAATCCTCCACCATCTGGCCCGCGACAATAAATAGAAAGCGAGGAGCCTAATGAAGTTGGATTAGGAAGCCATGTTTATTTATATATACACTTTTATGAAAATAGGCTCCACGTGGTTCTGTTCTCACACAATCTTCTCCCAACGTTGAAAAATAGCCCATTAATGGGCAACACAGGTATCCTCCTGTCACAGCTGATGGATGGGAATGGGAAATTGGAATGCGAGCGGCATGGGTTGAAGTTTGCAAATTTATCTTCATTATTGCACACACGGAAAGTGCCCCAAAGTGTGGGTTCTGTCATCATCTTTGGAATCCGGTTACTAACTTTGCAGGCAAGACCTTACACAGCACACAGTACACACACACACCCTCCTGTGTCTAGAAGCTTGCTGTGGTCCAATATTTGTGAAAACCTGGCATATTTTCTAGCGGCAGTTTCTTCACGAATGAAAGAACTTATTTGTTTATTTATTTTAAAAAAAGGATGACCAAGGGAATCACCATTCGTATTTATGTATTTATTTATTTATTTAATTCTGCCAAGTACATATTGGTGATCTACAAAGATATAACAATGTTTATATACATGATATTGGTACTAATAATAGAGAAACATGAGGACAGGGGACGGAAGGCACACTGGTGCACTTATGCACACCCCTTACTGACCTCTTAGGAATTGGGAGAGGTCAACAGTGGAGAGTCTAAAAGGGTCAGGTTTGGGGGGTTATGGGTTGATACTATGGAGTGAGGTAGTGAGTTCCATGCATCAACTAGTCAGTTACTAAAGTTGTATTTCCTGCAGTCTCAAGTTTGGAGCGGTTGACCCTGAGTTTGTATCTGTTCTGTGCTCATGTAGTAATCACTGTTGGGAAAAACCCACCATCCACTTTCTTCAACTTTTGGTCTCTTAATTGCAGCAGAGCGCAAAATTATCATGCACGGAACATTGTCGGCCAGACAATGTCACCTGCCAGGACCTAGGGGAAGTGTCTTCTCTGTGGTGGCCCCGGCCCTTTGGAATGAACTCCCTCTGGAGATATGTACCAGATAGAAGATAGATAGATAGATAGATAGATAGGTAGGTAGATAGATAGATAGGTAGATAGGTAGGTATATGATAAATAGAGATAGATAGATAGATAGATGATAGGTAGATAGATAGATAGGTAGGTAGGTAGGTAGATAGATAGATAGATAGATAGATAGATAGATAGATAGATAGATAGATAGATAGATAAATAGATGATAGGTAGATGTTGTGGTTCAGCCTGGGACCCCTCCGGGAATGGCTGATTTGCTGTCGGTGTCCAGCTCAGAGGCTGAGGACCAGGAGGGGCAGACTGACGACGAAGCTGAATTCCAGGCTGAAGATGAAGGACAGCCAGAGTTCCACCAGGGGGAGCTCTCCCCAGCAAGCAGCCTGGATTCCCTGGGGGAAGATGCTAGTGACTTCATAGATATGCGACAGAGGAGAGCTAACGAGAGAAGAACGCAATTGGCTAGATATTTCCAGCATTAGAGGTCACAGCTGGGTTTGGGTGTGGTGCTCTTGGGAAAGGATAAAAGGCGGCCCCACCCTTCCTGGCTTGTGGAGTTTTATCTTGGAGATTCGTGAGACCTGTCTGTGAACTTTGGTGGCTACAATCCTGGTTTGTGCCTTGGACTCTTGAAACCTTGGGGGGGGGTGCCAGCAAGAAGCTTTTGGAATTGACTGGACATCAGGACCCTGTTGTAAAGTATTGTAACCTGTCTGCTGTGAAGACAGGTTTTCCTTTGTGCTTATTTTTTCCTGCTATAAATTACTTTTGGATTTTACCAGAGTGTCTGGCTGTTTTTTCAGTGGGTGTGGAGGTCTGGGAAAACCCAGACAGAACAGGTAGATAGATAATAATAGGTGCACAGGTATATACAGTATATAATAAATGGATGAGAGAGAAAGGGAGGATATGGATGGATGCATGGGGGGTAAGTAGAAGATAGATAGATAGATAGATAGATAGATAGATAGATAGATAGATAGATAGATAGATAGATAGAAAGATAGATAGATAGATAGCTTAGAATAGATGGATCTGCTTTTCCTAACAACAGGTGTCCCACCAAGGAAGGGAATGGAAACCGAACCTGCCTGGCATGAGCTGACCAAGGGCAGCTCTACTCCCCCAGCCTCACTGCAGAGCCCAATAAAGCGGAACCAAGGGCTGAGCAGAATTTGTGCTGATGTCGCTCTCTGTCAACTCAAGGTTGAGAGGAGGAAGGCATGTGGATGTAGCTTTGAGAAAGAGCCAAATTAAGCTCAAGAGAACCAAGAATAGCAATGGTTAGGCTCTTGCCAACAAGAGTATCAGAAATCTGGCCAAGTCCTGGATTCATGAAAAAAATAATAATCTTGATTTAGTAGTCGAAAACTTGATCGAAGCTAGATGTTGAATTTTGACTTGGTTCTACATACCAAGTTCTGGAGAAGTTCCCCAAATTTAGCAAAGAAAGAAACATATTTGCAGGATTGTGTTCTGTTCCTGGGTTTGATTTCATAGACTGTTTGAACTGCTAAGCCATTTCCTATGATGGTGGTGATTTTTTTAAATGAGGTTGTTACTGAATTATGGCTAAATTCCTTTCTAAATCAATTCAGAAACGAAAGGATTGCTTTGAGGCGGGGAAAAAGGAAGGAAAACTTTTTTCAGAGAAGTTAGTGGAAAACCCATCCTTTGTCGATCCCTTTGCTAAGTGAAAGTTGAAGCAAACAAGGATGAAAAAGAAGAAGACGTCTATGAAATCTAAAAGGACGAGTAATTTATTTTGTGAGGTTTTTTCATAAAAAACACTGCTTAAAAGCTGCTTCTTCTCTGATCTTCCAGCAGCTGAGCAACACAGTAAATATTTCCAATTATGTCACATTTTAAATGTACAAAGCCTCGTCCCCCTGTTAAAGGGCTCCAGATGGAGATATCTCTAGATGCTTCCTTTTAGAGAGACGCCAAACGTAGAAGCTAATTTGCCATCAACTACCAGAAATAGAACATCAAAAGTGTGTCATCAAGACAAAAGCATGTTTTAGTTTTCTTATGCTGAAAGAAACGGTGTGTGTTGCTTATCAAACACTCCCAAATATCATCCATAAACATGGCATCCAAAAAAGATGCTGAATTTAGGATACGAAATTGTTGACTCTTGTTCTAACGAGGCAGCAGGCAATAAACATTGGGCATGGAAGTGCATAAAAAAAATCTGTTGGAAATTCATGTTATGCAAATTCATTACAGGAATTCTCTACACCAATGGGCATCACTAAATTTGAGTGTGGCATGATTGTGTAGTATTGATTGCTTTTAGTAATAATGGGTTTTAACTTGTTCTTTTTAATATTAGATTTGTATTATATTGTATTGTTATTGCTGCTGTGAGCTGCCGTGAGTCAGAGAGGGGCGCGGCATATAAATCTAATAAATTATTATTATTATTATTATTATTATTATTATTATTATTATTATTATTAGTTGTAGTAGTAGTATTAGTATTAAATCTCTAAGGGCAGGTCAACCTATTCTCCAAAGCACCTGAGGGTAGGACAAGAAGCAATGGGTGGAAACTAAACAAGGAGAGAAGCAACTCGTGGAACAGAAGTTGCCTCCAGAAGTTGTGAATGCTCCAACATTGGAAGTTTTTAAGAAGATGTTGGGCAACTATTTGTCTGAAGTAGTGTAGGGTTTCCTGCCTAAGCAGGGGCTTGGACTAGAAGACCTCCAAGGTCCCTTCCAACTCTATTTTTATTTAATTTATTTTTTTGTTTTTTCAAGTATGTATTGGTGGTGTACAAAGATATAATAATGATTCTAGTAAAAAAAGAGAGAAACATTAGGACAGGGGACGGAGAGCATTCTGGTGCACTTATGCATGCTCCTTACTGACCTCTTAGGAATCGGGAGAGGTCAATGGTGGAGAGTCTAAGGGTAAAGTTTTGGGGGTTAGGTGATGATACTACAGAGTCAGGTAGTGAGTTCCAGGCATCAACTACTCGGTTACTAAAGTCGTATTTCCTGCAGTCGAGTTTGGAACAGTTTACTTTAAGTTTGTATCTGTTGTGTGCTCATCTGTTGTTGTGGTTGAAGCTCAAGTAGTCATTGATTGGAAGGACGTTGTAGCAGATGATTTTATGGGCTATACTTAGGTCGCGTTTCAGGCAACATAGTTATAAGCTTTTTAAACCTAGGATTGTAAGTCTAGTTGCATAGGGTTGGAAGGCTCTTCTAGTGAAGTACCTCTGCACACTTACTAATGTATTTATGTCGAAAATGCGATCTGGGTTCCAGACTGATGAGCTGTATTCGAGGATTGGTCTGGCTAAGGTTTTGTATGCTCTGGTTAGTAGTGTGAGATTACTGTAGCAGAAACTATGTAGGATTAGGTTAACAACCCTTGAAGCCTTTTTGGCGATGTTGTTGCAGGGGGCTTTGGCACTTAAGTCATTTGATAGGAGTCTTCCGAGGTCTTTTACGGAGTGAGGGGTTGTCTTGTCTGTTCAGCTTGTATTTGGTGTTCTGATTCTTTTTGCCAATGTGTAGGACGAAGCATTTGTTGGTTGAGATTTGGTTGGGAATGAATGAAACAGGACCAAGGTTAAGTTCCCCTTGAGACCCCCAATAACTTCCACACGACATCAAAGGCCGATGGTGTGAGGGACATTAACCAAATGTATTTTTTAGCCCAAATGCACAATTCCAGCTGCCTCTCTCTCTTGGTCTGATCTGCTGTGTTTTCTTTGATCAACTGGCACCGTTTGAGTCCTACCGTGATGTGTCTAAGGGACCTCCAAGACAGATCCTCTCGTTCTCATCTTCCAGCCTTCGGAGCTGGTAAGATGATCGTGGCTTTTATCATCGGCCTAAAAAACGACCTGCTATTGTGCAGAAATTCTCTCCTCCCCATCTGAGCTCTTGGCAGGGCGCCCTGATTAAGCGTATACGTTTTCTGTGATTTGGAAGAACCATTTCTCTCTATGAAAGAGTCTATCAGCCGCTGCTACAGCTTCTTTCTTCCTTTTTTTCCCTTTAAAGAGAGAAGTTAGCCTTAAAGAAAAAAAAAGCTCCTTTCGGTAAAGCTCTTTCAACCTTGAACAGACCTGTGGAGCTGATAAAGCAAACCGAAGCTTCATTAGCATAATACTAAGCCGCCCGCGTTGAATTCTCTCGATTGGAGGCACCGTTTCCGTTTGTCTACCGATAACTCTGAACAGATCACCGCAGAGAATGAAGACGGACTAAATTAAATAATAGCCCCAGTGCTGCAGAAGAGAATACAATCGCTCGCTTCAGAAAGCAAAATGATCCGTGGGAATCAGTCGGGTGGTTGAATTAAAAGGGTGGTTCTTCCCAAGTTGAGCAAAAGCTCCAGTTCAAAGGGATGCAGAATACACCTCCGATATCATTTGGGGCAAGTAATAATTACAGTGCCTTCTCTCCAGCACACGTAAAACCCTGGTCATTTGCTGGATAAAGTTGTGAAACTCACTGGCCATTGTTCGGTCTTGCATGGCAACCAGCCAGTAATTAGCCCCAAATTAAAACTCAAACACAAAGGTTTCAAAATGAACAAGAGTCTGTTTACAAAGATGTTTGTTGAACTGCACAAACGCAAACCAAACAATGTCTTTCAACTGCCAAAATCCAGGTGTGAGGCCAGGTTGATAAGATAAAGTCCCATGCAGTTGCTTCTGGAGCCAAAGTCTACTTACAATATTATTGACCCTATGAATGTCCAGAATCGTATCAAGGTCTGTGGCAAAACCACTCATCCCAGGTTCTTCTCATCTAGAGGCACGAACGTTGGCTTCTTGCAAAGAGCACCCTCCAACTCCTCCCCCTTATATACTCCTGTGGAGTACAGACTATGCACAGCTGTGCTCACTTCCTCTTCCTGAGCTTCCTTAACTGCTCCTGCCTCCCCCGCATCCTTCTCACCCATACATTCAGGATCGGATCCCTTATCTCCTCTTCCTCCTTCTCAAACCCTGGCAAATCCCCAGTTGGGCGTTTTATAGCCTCTGTAGGCTCCTGACACCCAGACTTTCCCCCCTCCTCTGGCTCACTCTCGGACTCCTCCGACAGCCACACAGGCCGACTGTGCCCAGATGGCCCCAGTTCATCAGGTTCAAAGTCCATTGCCAGAGGGCCTGTCTGTGAGCCAACCCCAATAGCCATAAGGGATTTTAGCAAGGCTTCAAGGAAGTTTTGAAGGCGGAGAACTGGCTACAACCGCACTGGAAACAGAATATTTGCTACCTAGCCTGCTTCGGAGGAAAGGAAATTCTCAGCTTATCTGATATTAATATTTCAACCGCCCAAGGTACAGGAAAACTATGAAAATGAAAGGAAATGAAATGTCATGTCAAATCAAACTATTTGACCAGCATAAGGAGGAAATGGAAAAACATACTGTAAAATAAAACAACATATTAAAATCTAAACATAATAACATAACATAAACAGTCTCAAAAAGTTTTAAAAGGCAGACGAAGGAGGGTAGGAGCAATAGATGGACGTTGATTGCAAACTGAATTAATTAGGGCATATTTCGGAAATGACACATCTATCATAATACAGAGTAGAGTAGAGTAGAATAGAATAGAATAGAATTAAATAGAATTAAATAGAATTAAATAGAATTAAATAGAATTAAATAGAACAGAACAGAAAATATGGAATGGAGTAGAATAGAATATTGGCAGAATTGAATAAAATTAGAATAGAGTAGAATAGAATAAAATAGAAGAGAAGAGAAGAGAATATATGGAATGGAGTGGAATGGAATGGAATGGAATCAAATCAAATCAAATCAAATCAAATCAAATCAAACCGGAGTTGAAAGTGAATTTGGAGGTCTTCCAAACCAACCAAATATCTTCTCATCCTTTGTCTCATTTTCTGCTGTGTTAACATACACAATGATTGTGAAGTTCATCAATTTCCTCCAGTTTTCTATAACAATGTGTTCTTGGCTTTGAAACTATGGTTATTTCCCTCAAAACATTTATCCATGTTGGTTTGTTTTGCATCCATTCTCAGGTAGGGCTGCTCTGTTCCACCCCTGCGTTTATCTGCCTAGTAATTTATATTTCAATATATATGTTTTAATAGTTGTTCTCTCCAAAGAGGCTCTTCTCACCGCATTTTTTCCCCCCTGTCAAAATATATTTGGAAAACCTGTTTTTGAGGATAGAACTGAACTGGAATCTTTCCAGGAATGCAGGAGAGAGGAGAGAAGTTTGCACATGAGCCAGGGAGGTTGGAATCAGGTCGGTTCACATCACAACTCACCACCTCGGCTTTCATGAGCATTTCAGTGCCAGGTGGTTTGGATGCAGCTACGGAAGTGCCAAACATTTCCCGGAGGGATTCAAAGAATTCTATAGTGGTTGGGAAAAAGATGGAGTTCAGTAAGGATATTTGGACCGGGACTCACTGCTCACAGTCACTCATGCCCTCATCACCTCAAGGCTCGACTACTGTAATGCTCTCTACATGGGGCGACCTTTGAAGAGTGTTCGGAAACTTCAGATCGTGCAGAATGCAGCTGCGAGAGCAGTCATGGGCTTCCCCAAATATGCCCATGTTACACCAACTCTCCACAGTCTGCATTGGTTACCGATCGGTTTCCGGTCACCATTCAAAGTGTTGGTTATGACCTATAAAGCCCTTCATGGCAATGGACCAGAATATCTCCGGGACTGCCTTCTGCCTCACGAATCCCAGCGACCAGTTAGGTCCCACAGAGTTGGCCTTCTCCGGGTCCTGTCAACTAAACAATGTCATTTGGTGGGACCCAGGGGAAGAGCCTTCTCTGTGGCGGCCCCGACCCTTTGGAACCAACTCCCCCCAGATATCAGAGTTGCCCCCACCCTCCTTGCCTTTCGTAAGCTTCTTAAAACCCACCTCTGTCGTCAGGCATGGGGGAACTGAGATATTCTTTCTCCCTAGGCTTCTACAATTTATGTATGGTATATTTGTATGTATGGTTGGTTTTAAAATAAGGGTTTTTAGCTGCTTTAGTATTGGATTGTCTCATGTTGTTTTTACCACTGTTGTTAGCCGCCCCAAATCTATGGAGAGGGGCGGCATACAAATGCAATTATTATTATTATTATTATTATTATTATTAATAATAATAATAATACTTAAGGACATTAATTAATACTTAAGGATATTATTTAATCTATTACACGAGCACGTCATAGATTCAAACTTAACGTAAACTGCTCCAAACTCAAATGCAGAAAATACGACTTCAGCAACAGAGGGATCAATGCCTGGAATTCACTACCTGACTCTGTGGTTTCTTCCCCAAACCTTAGACTGTCTTCTGTTGACCTCTCCCCTTTTCTAAGAGGTTTGTAAGGGGCGTGCATAAGCGCACAATTGTGTCTACCATCCCTGTCCTACCGTCCTATTGTCTTCTTTGATCATTACTTACTACTTATGCTTATACAAACTACTATCATATACATTTAAATATGTTCAAGGGTTAAATAAGGTTCAGGAGGGAAGTGTTTTTAATAGGAAAGTGAACACAAGAACAAGGGGGCACAATCTGAGGTGAGTTGGGGAGAAAGATGAGAAGCAACGTGAGAAAATATTATTTGACTGAAAGAGGAGTAGATGCTTGGAACAAACTTCCAGCAGACGTGGTTGGTAAATGCACAGTGACTGAATGTAAAGATGCCTGGGATAAACATAGATCCATCCTAAGATAAAATACAGGAAATGGCATAAGGGCAGACGAGATGGGCCAGGAGGCCTTTTTCTGCCATCAATCTTCTATGTTTCTTCTAAGCAATGTGAGAAAATATGATTTGACTGAAAGAGGAGTAGATGCTTGGAACAAACTGTGGTTGGTCAATCCACAGGAACTGAATCCAAACATGCCTGGGATAAACATATATCCATCCTAAGATAAAAATACAGGAAATAGTATAAGGGCAGACTAGAGGGACCATGGTGTCTTTTTCTGCTGTCAATCTTCTAGGTTTCTATGTTTCTAATATCCATCACTTGTTCAACTGTGTAATTTTAAATGTTTAAAATAAAGTATTTTTTTTCAAAAAAGAAGAAGAAGTGGAGCTTAATTGGAGGTTGTCCTCTAAGACCACCACATACATTTTGTGATTTAAAAGAGCTCTTGTGAATGCTTCATGGGATGGTTCGCCTTGCTGCCTATAGACGGAAAGACTGATGCTTTAGTCTCCAAGAGGTGACACGCAAAGGGCCATGACGATGGTCCCATTTATTCAACACAGAAGGAAACATAAATATCTCTTTGATCCCCGGAATTTATTATAAATCACAACATGCTCTTCCCCGGTTTCTTTCATTCAGAGATGAAAAGCTTCTGCGTCCTATTTAGAGCAGATTCCGTTTAAAAAATGGACTGAAAAATCTGATCGTGGTGTTATGGCACGTGGAAAACTCCGCCCGGCCTACAGGTGGGAGGCTCTTTGATGATTAATGTTCCAAAGCCAATTATCTTTATTTTATATTTTTAAAGGAAATAGATGCAAGCGACATTAGCAATTTATGCAGCCTTTGTAATAAAGCCCTCCAATATGCTGCCCTTGCAAAACGCATCATTTCCCCAGGAGGGTAATGTAACTTGTGGTGTTCTTAAAATTAATTTAATATTGGATTTGTTTTGTATTGCTGTTGCTGTGAGCCGCCCCGAGTCTGCGGAGAGGGGCGGCATACAAATCTGATTAAACTAAACTAAACTAAACTAAACTAATTACATGGGGTAGGATAAAAATTCCAGAAAGAGTTCATCCTACAACTATCTCGTTTTGGAGGGGGCAACCGAAAGAGAAGAAAGAAAGAAAGAAAGAAAGAAAGGAGGGAGAGAGGGAAGGAAGGGAGGAAGGAAGACATTTAAAGGAAAGAAAGAAAGAAAAAAGGATGGATGGAAGGAAGGAAGGAAGGAAGTGTCTTCTTTGTGGAAGGAAGGAAGAAAGAAAGAAAGAAAGAAGGATGAAGGATGCAAGGATAGAAGGAAGGAGGGAGGAAATAAAGAAAAAAGGATGGAAGGAAGGAAGGTGGGAGGAAAGAAAGAAACTTCTTCCTTCCTTCCTTCCTTCCTTCCTTCCTTATTTCCTGCCCTCCTTATTTCCTTCCTTCTCTTCCACCCCGTCCCTTGTTCCTTATCCTCTTCCTCCCTCTTATTTCCATTTCCCTCCTTCCTCCATTCCTCCCCCTCCCTCCCTTGTTCCTTATCCCATCCTCTCATGTATTTCCTTCCTTCCTTCCTTCCTTCCTTTCAATTTTGTTATTCTGTTATGCTGTTTTCCTTCCTTCCTTCCTTCCTTCCTTCCTTCCTTCCTTCCTTCCTTCCTTCCTTCCTCAAAGAAGACCCCATTATTAAAGTTTGCAGGAAAGCATAAATTGTTTAATTGAACTAGGTTTCTGTGCACAATTGCAATAAGAAATGTCTTATCTCTACCAATTGTTCCCTTAACTTTAATTATTACAATGATGTGCCAAGAATCTTTTTAATTTTTTTTTTTTGCAAGAAAAAGGGCCATTCAAGCCAGCTCTTCAAATCGCTTTGGAATTATTTTCCTTGTTCCTTTCCTGGGCTGTAATCCTTGGCCTTGTAAAACATGGGGGATACGTGGAACCAAATGTGATTTATATGTGAATATACGGTATATATATATATACTGTATATGTTTTTGTGTTGCACTGGCTGCGAAAATCATCATTCTATAACAATGAGAAAAAAGATCTTAACAGAAAAGGAGGATAAACTACACAAAACCACATTTTGCAACGCAAACCTAGTAGCTCACAAACTGATGGCGCTCTAGAAACAAGAACAGTTTTTCCCAAATGCCATCACTCTGCTAAACAAATAATTCCCTCAACACTGTCAGACTTTCTACTAAATCTGCACTACTATTTCTACCAGTTTTTCTCATCATTCCTATCACCCATTTCCTCCCACTTAGGACTCTATGACTGTAACGTGTTGCTTATATCCTAAGATTTTTATTAATATTGATTCTTCATTGCTTATTTGACCCCTATGACCATCATTAAATGTTGTACCACATGATTCTTGGCAAATGTATATTTTCTTTTATGTACACTGAGAGCATCTGCACCAAGACAAATTCCTTGTGTGTCCAATCACACTTGGCCAATAAAAATTCTATTCTATTCTATTCTATTCCTACTAGTTTTTTCTCATCCTTCCTATCCCCCATCTCCTCCCACTTATGACTGTGTGACTGTCACTTGTTGCTTGCATCCTTAAGATTTTTTATTAATATTGATTGTTTCCTGATTGCTTATTTGTTCCCTATGGCAATCATTAAGTGTTGAACCTCGTGAGTCTTGACAAATGTCTCTTTTTCTTTTATGGACACTGAGAGCATCTGCACCAAAGACAAATCCCTTGTGTGCCCCATCACACTTGGCCAAGAAAGAATTCTTTTCTATTCTATTCTCTGGAAAGAAACTCAAATAACACCAATATCCGAGTTCATTTTGAATGAAGAAGAAGAACATTGGCATCTCCAGCTCTTCCTTACTAATTAGGAAGGCAACTCTGAAATGTAAGAAAGAAACATCTGGAGAACTCCCTACCTGGGTAGTCATGCAAAATCTTTTGTTGTCAAGGCAACTTCTTCCTTAAGATCTTTGAGCAAGAAAGACGAAGCAAAGGAAAACAGAGGGATAAGATTTCTGGTTGTCAGTTCTCCAGAGTTCAACCCACTGAGTGAGAGACTGAAATAGTGAGACTGAAATAATTCCTTCTACAGAGGAATCGTTGAGTCTGTCATCTGCACCTCCATCACTCTCTGGTTCGGTTCTGCAACCCAACAAGACCGACACAGACTTCAGAGGAGAATCAGAACTGCAGAAAAAGCAATGTTTTGTTGTTGGTTATGACCTTTAAAGCCCTTCATGGCACTGGACCAGAATATCTCCGAGACCGCCTGCTGCCGCACGAATCCCAGCGACCAGTTAGGTCCCACAGAGTGGGCCTTCTCCGGGTCCCGTCAACTAAACAATGTCGGTTGGCGGGCCCCAGGGGAAGAGCCTTCTCTGTGGCGGCCCCGACCCTCTGGAACCAACTCCCCCCAGAGATTAGAACTGCCCCTACTCTCCTTGCCTTTCGCAAGCTCCTTAAGACCCACCTGTGTCGCCAGGCATGGGGGAACTGAGACATTTCCCCCGGGCATATACAATTTATGAATGGTATGTGTGTATGTATGTGTGTTTAGAAATGGGGTTTTTAAATGTTTTTAGTAGAAATTTAGATTTGTTATAAATTGTCTTTTTGCACTTTGTTGTGAGCCGCCCCGAGTCTGCGGAGAGGGGTGGCATACAAATCTAAATAAACATAAACATAAGCAAACAGTGGCTGCCAACCTGCCTTCCATGGAGGACTGAGTCAAAAAGTGGGCTGTAAAAATATTTATTGACCCATCACATCCTGGACATAACTCCTACCCTCAAAACGTCGCTACAGAGCACTGTACACCAAGACAATTAGACACAAGAACATTTTTTCCCTGAACACCCTCACTCTGCTAAACAAATAATTCCCTCAACACTGTCAAACTATTCACTAATTCTGCACTACTATTACTACTAGTTTTTTCCTCATCTTTCCTATCATCCATTTCTGCCCACTTACAACTGTATGACTGTAACTCGTTGCTTGTATCCTAAGATTTTTATTAATATTGATTGTTTCCTCATTGCTTATTTGACCCCTATGACAATCATTAAGTGTTGGACCTCATGATTCTTGACAAATGTCTCTTTTTCTTTTATGTCCACTGAGAGCATCTGAGTTTGGGGCACTTTACTTTAGGTTTGTATCTGTTGTGTGCTTGTGTGTTGTTGTGGTTGAAGCTGAAGTAGTCGTTGAGAGGAAGGACATTGTAGCAGATGATTTTATGGGCTATGTTTAGATCATGTTTAAGGCGACGTAGTTCTAAGCTTTCTAAACCTATTGTAAGTCTAGTTGCGTAGGATTCTGTTACGGGTGGAGGGCTCTTCTAGTAAAATATCTCTGGACATTTTCTAGAGTGTTTATGTCCGAAATGCGATGAAGGTTCCAGACAGATGAGCTGTATTCAAGGATTGGTCTGGCGAAAGTTTTGTATGTTCTGGCTAGTAGTGTGATAATACTGGAGCAGGAGAGACATAGGATGAGGTTAACAACTCTTGAAGCCTTTTTTATAAGTGTGCACAGGAAGGAAAATAAATCAAGATGCAACGTTTTAGATTCGAAGCTTTCTGCAATGGAATTGCCCAAGATTTAAAAGATGAACTCCAACTCAGAATGGATTGAAGGAAGAATTGCTGATAGCCAGATAAAAGGTTTGGGGAGTGCTTAGCTGCTCTCTTTGGCTGATCCACCCCTTATAAGAAGAGAATCCAAATTTTTGCTGGCTGGCAAAGAAACCTCAGAGCACAATTCACATCTTAATACAGAAGATTCTTAAAGTGAATATAAAGTTAAAACCAGAGACTTTTCTTTCTGGCTTAATAGACAGAGAACTTGAACTTTTTTAAAAAAATGGAACTTTGATGTTATATATGCTGACGGCAGCAAGAATTCTCTATGTAGAGAAATGGAAAAAATGCTTTGAATCCCACAATGGGTGAATGATTGCAAAAGCCGATGGAGTAAAATTTGATGGACATGGCTAAATCGACTGCTGTCATTAAAGAAAAGAAGACAATGAGTTTTGTTTCTATTTGGAAACTGTTTGGAGGGAAGTACCCCAAGGCTTCTGTTTTAGGCCCAGGACTCTTCAATATCTCCATCAATGACTTGGATAGGTCATCAAATTTGCAGATGACACCAAACTGGCAGGAATGGCTTCAGAAGATTGGCTCAAGATACAGAAGGATCTTGACAGAGTTAAACATTGGGCGCGATCAAACACAATGAAATTTAATGGTGAAAAAAGTCAGGTTCTACATTTAGGCAAGAAAAACAAAACACACAGGTACAATATAGGTGGTACTTTGCTCAATTGTGAGAGGGATCTTGGAGTCCGAGTGGACAACCATTGAAATAGGAGCCAGCCGTGTGCAGCAGCTGCCCAAAAAGCCAACACAGTTTTAGGCGGCATTAACAGAGGGAGAGAATCAATATCATGTGAAGTGTTAATACCACTTTTTAAGGCCACACTTGGAATCCTGCATTCAGTTTTGGTCACCACGATGCAAAAAGGATGTTGAGACTCTAGAAAAAGTGCAGAGAAGAGCAACAAAGAGGATGAGGGGACTGGAGGCTAAAACATATGAAGAACGGTTGCAGGAACTGGGTTTATGTCTAGTTTAATGAAAAGAAAGACCAGGGGAGACATGATAGCAGCCTTTCAGTATCTCAAGGGTTGCCACAAAGAAGAGGGAGTCACCCCTTCGATCAAGGGGTCACTTGATCGAAGTGTATAAAATCATGCATGGGATAGAAAAGGTGGAGAGAGAAAAAAATCTTTTCTCTACCCCACCATCCTACACAGGTAAGAAAGTGAGGACAAATCAAGGGAAACATTTCTTCACCCAGAGGGTCATTGGTTGATGGGATTCCCTTCCAGAAGAGGCCGTGACAGCTGTCAGCCTTGATAGCTTCAAGGCAGGATGAGACAGATTCATGGATGCTTAGTGTATCATAGATGGTGATTGAAATGGATGTCCAAGTGCTGCCTCTATGTTGGTGGAGGCAGGCAGGATTCCCTTGGGTCCCATTTGTTGGGAGTCAAGGGAAAGGGAGGGTCTTGCCTTCTCTTCCAGCTCAAAATGCTGGACTCGAGGGGCTTTGGCCCCATTCAGCAGGGCTCTTCGTATGTTCTTATGTTCTATTCTCCAAAGCACCTGAGGGCAGGACAAGAAGCAATGGGTGGAAACTAAACAAGGAGCTAAGCAACCTAGAACTAAGGGGAAATTTCCTGACAGTCAGAACAATTAACCAGTGGAACAGAAGTTGCCTCCAGAAGTTGTGAATGCCCCAACACTGGAAGTTTTTAAGCAGATGTTGGATAACCCTCTGTCTGAAGTAGTGTAGGGTTTCCTGCCTAAGCAGGGGGTTGGACTAGAAGACCTCCAAGGTCCCTTCCACCTCTGTTGTTAATGTTATTAGGAGAATTTAAAGTACAACTGACTGACGATGACTCTGTGGTCGCATCTCCTTGGTGATCTTCACAATCTCCATGGGGAAGCTAAGTTTTTCAGGCTGACCCTTGTCCTCATTTGTTAACTTGCAGAAAGCTAGAAGGGAGAATGGCAACGCACGTCCGCATTGGGAAGAAACCTTCTCTGATGTGGGCATTGTTATGCAACCCCCGCTTCATAGGATAAATGATTAGAATCGGTAGGAAATGATTTTTACAAAAAAAAAGGTGGTAAAGCAGCGGATTTATGATCGTCCTTCGGAGTTTGATGACCTTTCGAAACACTCCTTCATATCATTAGCTTTATTGCCGATGGAGCTGCTCGTAAAATTACAGCACATCATTAGTTTTATGATGCATTGCATGAGAAGCGCATGTGGCTATCCAAATGGGTTCTACATGATCCAAACAAGGCAGTCAAAAATCATAATAAGAACAAACAGACTCATGTTTCTTTTGTTCATTTCACAAAAACATGTCCATTCTCCCTTTAGACGTCCATGAAATCAGATCTATTTATTCATCCAAGCGTGCCGAAAAGTCCATGGACTTTACATCTTTCTCAAAACTCCCAGACTGATGGAACCAATTTTCGATTCTCATAGAATCACAGAATCACAGAATCATAGAATCATAGAGTTGGAAGGGACCTTGAGGGTCTTCAGGTCCAACCCCCTGTGTAATGCAGGATTCACCAAACCATCCCAGAAAGATGACTGTCCAGTCTCTGTTTGAAGATCTCCAGTGAAGGCGAGCCCACCACCTCCTGTTCCACTGGTTATCAGCCTTACTGTTAGAAACCTTTTTCTGATATCTCATCTAAATCTACTCCCTGGCAGTTTCATTCCATGGTTTCTAGTTCTTCCATGTGCTGATGAGAACAAGGCTGACCCCTCTGCTCTGTGACAGCCCTTCAGATATTTGTAGACAGCTATCAAGTCTTCTCTCAGTTTTCTCCTATGGAGACTAAACATCCCTGGCTCCTTTAACCATTCCTCATAGGACATGGTCTCCAGGTCACTCACCATCCTTCTAACCCTCCTCTGAACTTGCTCTAGTTATCTCTCTTCCTTAAAAAAAAAAAAATATCAGCCTCTGGCGCCCAACAATCTGGGTCCTCATTTGACCCACCTTGGAAGGATGGAAGGCTGAGTCAACCTGGAGCTGGTGGTGAGATTTGAACTGCTGAACTACAGCTAGTAGTTAGCTGAAGGAGCCTGCAGGGCTGCACTGTGCCATCCCGGCTGAAGCCCAGCCCTGTTACATGATCCAGAGAATCTTTCCCCAAAGGATCAATTTTATGAAGGTTACAAGCACACTGCTGCTGAGACCGAGGCCATTTGGAATAGCTTTGGAATTCTGGCCGGTTTGCAGGATCACGGAAGGCTGGTTCTGGGTTCACAATGGCCAAGAAAAAAAAACTGAGAGAGAAGAATGTCAAGTTTGAAAGATCTCGCGATTTGGCTCCTTTTCTGAAATGGTTTTGTTGTTATTCAATCACTAAATCAGGTCCGACTCTTTGGGACTATAGCATGCCAGGACTATAGGGGGGAGGGGCAGCGTTGGCACCTGGTGTTTGGCCAGGAACACGTGGACCTGTAGCGCATTGTGGCAAGGCACGTTGTTGTGATGGAGTTGCCAGGTAGTGGAGATGTCTTTTCCCATCCTGATGACCCTTTTTCGGAATCTTTCCAGCACATCCACGTAGTAGGCAGCGTTAACTGTCTATCCTTGAGGAACAAACTCCTTATGGACCCCTCCTTTAAGACAATGAGCATTGTTTTCACTTTTGATTGGCTCATTTTTGCCTTTTGGGGTTTGGGGGACTGGTCAGTGTGCCTCTCAGAGCTTTGGAGTTTTGTTTCTAGGTCATATTAAAAAACCCAGGTTTCATCACCAGTGATGACGTTGTCCAAATAATCAGGTTCGATTTCTATACGTTGCAAAAGTTCACTTGAAATTTCCATTCCATTTTTTTCATGACACGGTCGGCAAGCAGAGGTTTGCAATAACTGACGTCCTGCCGCTTCCACAGCTTGGAGATCACTGAGACCGGTTTCGCGGCAAAGCTTAGCGTCCCCCCCTCACCTACTCCAAGTGCTTCGGTCCCACTCCGACCAATAGGAGCGGCACGGGAAATTCAATTGCATTACTTTTGGAACGCACCCTGTACGTTAACCGCCGAGCCATTGCGCCCCCTAGCATGGAGTAGTGAACCGGATAAAAGAAAGGACCCTTCAATGGTTGTTTGGCGAATTCTTCTTCTCGGGGTTCCTCTGGGTGAATTTGAAAGCCTGTGACCGTCTAATTCACTTCCCAAAGCAACCGGCGAGGGTATCAGTGGGAGAACGTTGTAGGCTGGGCTCTTTAAGAAATCCCCGAATTGTGATTCTCTAGGACGAACTCAATTACTGTGCTCACCCACTGCACCAAGCTGTAGCTTGTTTAATAAATTGGTTGGATTCACACAGTGGGCTAAGTGAAAATCAAATACTTCCCATCGTTGCCTAGTGCAATGTCTGGTAATTATCCGAAGTGTTCAAGTTCCATTTGCAGGCTCCTCGCTCGGAGTAGAGACGCTCTCTATCCTGTCTCTAAGCGTCAGAGAAACACTTCCGTCGCCTCCTTCCAGGCCCTGGGAGAATTCTCCAGTGGAGGTCTGATAAAACAGATTATTTGAGTTAAAAAGCTCCAAGCCACTTCCAGCTGCCAATAAATAATGGTCTTGGCAATGAAACATTATCCCTCCGTAATAAAGGACATAATTGTGGACTTCAGGGCTACTACTGTATAAACAGATTGATGCCACTAGATGGCAATAAATAAATAATAAATAATAAATACTACTAATAAATAAAATAAATAAATAAATACTGTATGTTGTGATTGAGTCTGAGGCTCCTCAGGGAACGGCTGGAACTCTGCCGGCTCCATGCTCAGAGGGGGAGGACGAGGAACAGGAGGAGGAGGAGGACCAGGCAGACGGGGAAGAGGAATGTCTGGAAGAGGAGGAGGGAGAACAGCCGGAGACCCGCGGGGGGGAGCTCTCCCCAGCGAGTAGCCTGGAGTCATTAGATGAGAACGCACAAGCCATCATAGATATGAGGCAGAGAAGGGCCTCCCAATGAAGGGGACAATTAGCCAGGTATTTCCATCCCTAATAGGCAACAGCTGGCTTTGGGTGTGGTTCTCTTCAGAAAGGTTGAAAAGGCAGGCCCGCCCTTCCTGTATTGTGGAGAGTTATCTTTTGGGAGTTCTGTGACCTTGCTTCGATCCTTGGCGTCTCTGATTCTGGCTTGTGGCCTCGAAGGCTGAAAACTTGGGGGAGGTGTGGGTTTTATTATCTACAGTGGTGGGTGTGCCAGCAGGAAGCCTGTTGTATTGTCTGGCCGTCGTGACTGTTCTGTGAAGCTTCATAGCATTCCAGTTTGTAAGAACAGTTTTTGTTATCTGTGTTTGTTTTCAAAGATATAAAATGACTTTGCTTTTTACCAGCGTGTCTGGCTACTCTTTTTAGTTGGTGTTGACGTCTGGGGGAACCCAGACAGAACACTGTATAAACAGATTGATGCCACTAGATGGCAATAAATAAATAATAAATACTACTAATAAATAAAATAAATAAATAAATACTGTATAAACAGAATGATGTCACTAGATGGCAATAAAGAGTCGTGGTTTGCATTCCTGCTTTGCTGACATCTAGTGGTTGTCTGGACGCTTGCATCAGAGATCTGATATTACCAATGGGCTCCATGTTTACTAGCTCATTGGGTACCACAGGCCCTTAGTGTGAATTTAATTCATGGTTAGTTTTGCTGGAGTTTATGCTGTTGAGTGTTGTCTACCATGCACTAAATTCAGGAAAAAACTCGTGTGAAATGAGGCTGCGGTCTAATGAATTCTTCTTCAGGAGAAAATCTGATTGAACTGCGATTTACTTTGAAATAAGCACATACAAACTTAATATGATTTCTCAATTCCTTTTCACATCTACTGTAAATCAAGATCCATCTGAAGCACAAATTTAATCTAGTAGCCACCAGTTGCTGCTTTTATGCAGAGTTTCATTGAGTTAAGGCTGCCACCTCTGGAGTAAATGTAGACAGGCTTGCATTAGATTCAACCAAGTCCAAACTCGGGGTTGACAGAAAGGGGACAAATCCAGGTCCAAATCTTTGGGCAAAGCATCAACATTAGACATGCAATATGAAAACAAGCCATAGTTCTATTCACAAGGAAATTTCTCTGACAGCAGCTGAAGAGCAGTTTCAGTTCCTGGAATACAAACACAAATACACATCCATTTTGGAATCGAGGGCTATTATTCATCCATTCATCCATCCACCCGTTCCGAAGACTCAGCAGGCTCTGCGGGGAGGGAAACCGAGGCAAAATCATTTGTCAGCTTATCCTGAAAGAGGATAAACACTAATAATTTTCAGGAAAGCTGTCGGTCCTTCTTTTTACAGCCAGCCACTGATTCTAGCATTGCAGTGCATTCTTCCTTCCTTCCTTCCTTCCTTCCATCCATCCATCCATCCTTCCTTCCTTCCTTCCTCTTCCTTCCCCCATCTCCTTTCCCCCTTCCCCCTCATGCACTCATCTTCTTTCTTTCTTTCTTTCTTTCCTTTCTTTCTTTCCTTTCTTTCTCTCTCTCTTTCTTCCTTCCTTCCCCTCCCTCCCTCCCTCCCTCCTCCTCTCCTCTTGATAGGTTTTATTGCATTTTAAACAATATAAGCTGTTTTTTAATATTCTCCCCTGGCCTCTGATCATGGCAGGACCGGCAGAATCGAAACCATTTAATTACTTGGTCCGTGCTGTGCCTTTCCTGTATTTTTCCACTACGGTTCTTTATTAAAGAAGGTTATGAAATTGGATTCCATTTTCACAGCGTTCTGAGTGTGAGGTTACATCACTTACATCACTTACCACTTCTTCTTCTTCAAAACTTCAGGCTTCTTGTAAGTGGAGAACAAAACGATTTTCAGCTTCTGGCTTTAGGGAATCAAAGTCCTGGTGCCCCCTGAAAGCACAGCCATTGGGGAGGGGAGGGAGGGGGGGTCGGGGGTCATTACGTGGCCCCATTCACAGCTTCCTCTTCATTTAAATAATCTAAAAGCACCTGATCACCATAATCACCCATCTCATTCAGAATAAAGATCCCAACCTGACCAGAATCATATTGAAGGGTCCTTGGTGCTAGGTAATATCATCAAGGCTGGAAGAGAGTGAGTTTGCAGGGAGGAAGAGGAAGAGGAGGAAGAGGAAGAGGAAGAAGAGATGAGGATGAGGAGGGTGATAACCACAAGGAGGATGAGAAGGAGGAGGAGGAGGAGGAGAAGGAGGACTGTGGGATACTTTGTGCTGTCTCAGCCTGGTGGGTTTCTTGCAGACTTTTCATGACCCAACTAGGTAGCATCATCAGTGATAGAAGGGAGTGAGTTGGCAGGGAGGAGGAAGAAGAGGAGGAGGAGGAAGAAAAGGCCAAGAACTGTGGGGTCCTTAGTGTTATCTGACCTTGGTGTGTAAGTTTCATTGTGTTCCATAAATAATTGTTGAAGAAAAAAATGTGGTACATTACTTTACTAGAAGAGCCCTCCACTCCTCCACTCACAACAGAATCCCCTACGCAACTAGACTCACAATCCTGGGTTTAGAAAGCTTAGAACTACCTCACCTTAATATAGCCCATAAAATCATCTGCTGCAACGTCCTTCCTGTCAATGACTACTTCAGCTTCAACTACAACAACACACGAGCACACAACTTAAAGTAAACTTGACTGCAGGAAATACGACTTTAGTAACCGAGTAACTTGATGCATGGAAGTCACTACCAGACTCTGTAGTATCATTTCCTAACCCACCAAATTTGACCCTTAGACTGTCCACTGTTGACCTCTCCCAATTCCTGAGAGGTCAGTGAGAGGCGTGCATAAGTGCACCAGCCTGCCTTCCGTCCCCTGTCCTCATGTTTCTCTCTTATTAGTACCCATCTCATGTATATAAACAGTATACTACCAATATGTACTTGAAAAAAATAAATAGATAGGTAGATAGGTAGGTAGGGAGGGAGAGAGAGAGAGATAGATGATAGATAAATAGATGGATGATAGGTAGATAGATAGATAGATAGATAATAGATAGATAGATAGATAGATAGATAATTGATAGATAGATAGATAGATGATAGATAGATAGATGATAGATAGATAGATAGATGATAGATAGATAGTTAGAGAGATAGATAGAGAGATAGAGAGATAGAGAGATATAGAGATAGATGATAAATAGATAATTGCTCTCCTATATCTCCTATACCTTTCTTCTATTCCTATATCTCTTCTTCTATTCTTTCATTGATATATTCTATTCCTATATCTTCTTTTCTATTATTTCTTAGATATATTTTACTATGAGTATCTCCTCTATAACCTTCATCATGTATTTTACTATGTGTATATTGATATATACCCACTAAAACCCTCATTGTGTATTGGACAAAATAAATAAATAAATAAATAAATAAATAAATAAATAGATGGATGATAGATAGATAGATAGATAGATAGATAGATATTAGATAGATGATAGGTAGGTAGGTAGGTAGATAGATAGATAGATAGATAGATAGATGGATGATAGATGATAGATAGATAGATGGATGATAGATAGATAGATAGAGAAATAGATGATAGATGATAGATAGATAAATAGATGGATGATAGATAGATAGATAGATAGAGAAATAGATGATAGATGATAGATGATAGATGATAGATGATAGATAGATAAATAGATGGATGATAGATAGATAGATAGATAGATAGATAGATAGATAGATAGATAGATCTCTTTTTTGAAATCTCTTGCTGCTTGTGTTTCCTGCCTTTGGCCAGATTGTGTCCGAAAAGCCCACAACGCTGCGGTCAGTAGAATCACCCAGACTTAGTCACAACCACAGATATAAACTGCCTATTTTCTTTCTTAACAAACAGATGATTGTCTCTGGAAGGGGAAGATAAGCTTGGGAGTCACAGAGAATCATCACCGGCCTCAACCGATTAGATCTATCAAACTCCGACAACTCCCTCTTCTCCTGGGCTGTGTCCTTTGCGGCAATGATTTGTGCTTGTGTTTGCAGCTTTCTGTGCAAATTTGATCTCCAAACGACACATTTCCAGAGGGAAAACCTGCAGTTGCCCAGAGGGAATAAATGGGGGTGGGGGTGGCCAAGCAAGACCCTGATATTTCAATCTGGAAAATAAAACGAAGGTCGACCTGAGGTCTAGTTAATCAAGCGCAAGCCAATATTAGAAGGCTCCACTATCGAGTTCCCTCTGCTTAATTAAAATGGGAGTTTTGGTGAAATTAGCTGCACCCTGTTTTATTTATACGAGAAATGTTGCCTTGTGTTTCGAAAGCCGCTGAGAGGTCAAGAAGCACCAGGACAGAGGATAAACCCCTGTCCCGGGCTAGCCAGAGATCATCCATCAACACGACCAAAGCAGTTTCCGTGCTGTAACCGGGCCTGAAACCCGACTGCTGGGGACCTAGATAATCGGCTTCTTCCAAGGACCGCTGGAGCTGGAGTGCCACCACCTTCTCAACAACCTTCCCCATAAAGGGAAGGTTGGAGACTGGATGGTAGTTATTAAGTATGCTGGGTCCAGGGAAGGCTTCTTGAGGAGGGGGCACACAAGTGCCTCTTTATAGGTTGTTGGAAAAGACCCCCTCCCCAAGGAAGCATTGACAATCTCCTGGACCCAGCTCCGTGTCACCTCTCTGCTGGCCGAAACCAGCCAGGAGGGACACGGATCCAGTAAGAAGGTGGTGGAACTCACAGCTCCAATGGCCTTGTCCACTTCATCAGGTGTCACCAGATCAAACTCTTCCCAGACAGGTGGACAAGTACGGGCCCCAGTCACCTCGACTGACTCGTTGTCAGTCGACTCTGTTTTACAATTGGAGTCGAGGTCGGCCCGGATCCGAGCGATTTTATCAGTGAAAAACGTGTTAAAATCCTCGGCGCTACTCTGCAAGGGCTCCCCAACTCCCCCCTGATTAAGAAGGGAGCGGGTCACCCTAAACAGAGCGGCCGGGCAGGATTCCGCTGATGCAATCAAGGCGGCATGGTACGCGCATCTTGCCGCCTTGAGCGCCACTTTGTAAGTCTTAATAAAAGCTCTTAAGTGTTCGATCGGATTCAGACCTACTCTTCCTCCATCGCTTCTCTAGACGTCTCTTCTGGCGTTTCAACTCCCGGAGCTCCTCGTTGTACCATGGGGCTCTACGGGGTCTAGTGCCACGGAGAGGTCGCAAAGGCGCAATCCGGTCAAGAGCCTCCGCTGCAGCCTTGTTCCAGGCCTCCACTAAAGTTAGGGGAAGGGCAGTTGACAGAATGTTCTCAGCCAGCCTCCCAAACATGACAAACTCAAACCCAAACATGACGCGAACTCAAAAGATTCCTTTATTAATAATAATAACAATAACAACAACAACAGAGTTGGAAGGGACCTTGGAGCTAAACTGGTTAATGGTCACCTGACTAAGCACATCTGTAATGTTGCCAAGACAATTATATGGACAGGCCCATCAAGTCATTGGACTTCAAAGTCCAGTGGGCCAAAGGTCATCCCAAAGGAAATGGCCCATCTGTTTATTATATCAAGGGAGAGTTGCATGTGGCTTTCAAAGTCTTGAATTCTTGAAGGTTATCCTGATCTAAATCATCTCCTGCCACAGGATGAGGGTCAAATGGTCTTGCTGGACGTGGAATAATGTCCTATTTTCATGGGAATCGTTTTTCTCCTTCTGCAAACAGCTTTATTTTTGCCTCTTTCACCGGAAGTAAAGTAATTTAATTTTAAAAAGAATGTTTGAGAGGAAGGCCAGAGAGGATATTCTTCATTCCAGGAGATGGTAAAGTAGTCAATCTTCTATTTTTCAAACAGTTTTATATCCTCTTCTCCTTATTTAAAAAACAGTGGGTGTAAATTCACCTGTTCCAACCTGGGACATTTGTGGATCTTCCAGATGCGAGAAGGACTCTGGGATTGAATCCAAGGAGAGCAAAACATTGATCAGAGGGATCAATAATATAGCAATAGCATTTAGACTTACATACCACTTCATAGTGCTTTCCAGCCTCTTGCCCCCACAATCTGGATCCTCATTTGACCCACCTTGGAAGGATGGAAGGCTGAGCTCACACATAAAATATAGCATTTGGAGTTCCCTCCGCCCTCCCTCCATCCCTTCTTCCCTCCCCCTATTCCCCTTCTTTCCCTCCTTTCTTCCTTCCTTCCTTTTCCTTCCTTCCTTTTCCTTCCTTCCTATCTTCCTTCCTTCCCTTTTTCCTTATCCTCTTCCTTTCTCATTTGCCCTTCCTTCCTTCTTTCCTTCCTTCCTTCCTATCTTCCTTCCTTCCTTTCTTCTTTGTTTCCTTCCTTCCTTCCTTTCTTCTTTCCTTCCTTCCTTCCCTCCCTCTAGTACATAACTCACTGACATCAACAAAGATCTTGAAATGTGTTGCTCTTCAGGCCTTTAGCTGTTGTGTGTCTTGGTGATGTTGCACCTTCTTTCCTATCTGTTGACATGGGCAGACAATTAGATGTTGTGTGCTGTAGGAAATTATCTTATTCCTCCCTGACGAAGACAAATTGAGGGAGAAAACGTCTCCTGGTAGAGGAGATTGGAACCAGGCTTAGGCGCAACCAGGCTGTCTTCATAGAATTTCAGACTGTTTTTCCTTCGGAAAAGTTTTAGCCGTGGTTTATAGGGGCCTTGCCTGGCAGCTATGTTGAGACAAACAACTTTGGGACACTGTATAGTTTGTGTGTGTGTGTGTTAAAAGAGGGGCATTGTTCTCATCTCGTTTATTTTTATTTTATTTATTTATTTATTTTGTCCAATACACAATGAGGGTTTTAGTGGGTATATATCTATATACACGTAGTAAAATACATGATGAAGGTTATAGAGGAGATACTCATAGTAAAATATATCTAAGAAATAATAGAAAAGAAGGTATAGGAATAGAACATATCAATGAAAGAATAGAAGAAGAGATATAGGAATAGAAGAAAGGTAGAGGAGATATAGGAGAGCAACAGGACAGGCACTCTAGGGCACTTGTACTCGCCCCTTACTGACCTCTAGGGAATCTGGAGAGGTCAACCGTAGATAATCTAAGGGTAAAGTGTTGGGGGTTTGGGGATGACACTATGGAGTCCGGTAATGAGTTCCACGCTTTGACAACTCTGTTACTGAAGTCGTATTTTTTACAGCCAAGTTTGGAGCGATTAATATTAAGTTTAAATCTGTTGTGTGCTGTTGTGGTTGAAGCTGAAGTAGTCGCCGACAGGCAGGACGTTGCAGCACATGATCTTGTGGGCAATGCTTAGATCTTGTTTAAGGCGTCTTAGTTTCTGTTTCCAGTGTTTCCCAACCTTGGCAACTTGAAAATACCTGGACTTCAACTCCCAGAATTCCCCAGCCAGCATTGCCCCCCCCCTCCCTTGTCTTTTCCGGTTTTCTTTCTTGTACTTTTAGTTCTCTTTGGTTTTCTCCCCCCCCCCACTTCCTCCTTTCTCCCTATTAGTTTGTGTGAGTTTTCCACCTTCTTTTTTAAAAACATGAAATTATACATAAAATATGAACACGCAAGAATAAATTGAGATGCTGTTTGTAGCTAGAAGGCCTGCGTGGGAGGATCACAAGTTTAAAATTAATTAAAACGGCACCTTGCTTCTTCTTCCTCTTTTTTCATTGACAACTTTAAGACGCATCGCATGGAAGTGAAACCCTTTCAGATGAACTCGTTTTAGGAGGGAAGGAAAGAAACTCTCTTCTGCTCTCTAAGATTCTCTCCCTCTCTCTCTAAAACGGTTCGATGGCTTTTTATGGTTCTTCAGACGAATCCGTTCAGCACAATTAATCGGGAAGCGAGCGCTTTAGAATTGATTAGCCCGTAAACCATATAAGAATACAGAATAAAGCATAAAACATCCCACAGTAAAACCAGACTTGGGACTGGAGGCAAAAACATATGAAGAAAGACTGTGGAAACTGAGCCTGTCTAACTTAAACACTCAAAGAGGCATTTGGACCACAGAAAACAAGACACTGGGAGCTACAAAATCTGGGTGGGCGTGGCCAACTTGATGTCACTCACTCCGACCCAGTCACATGACCCTGCCCCATGCCTTCCCAGGTTTTGTGGCTCCTGGTGTTTTCTATGGGAAACAGTTCTCTCTTCCTCCCTGTCCCTCCCTCTCTATCTATTTTGCTATCTCCCTCTCCCTCCCTCCCTCCTTTCTTTTCTCTGTCCCAACTCTCTCTTTCTCCCTCTCTCTCCCTTTTATCTCCCTCCCTCTCCCTCCCTCTCTCTCCCATCTCTGTTTCTCTCCCTCCTTCCAATCTCTCTCCTTCTCTTTCTCCCCCTCTCTTTCTCCCTCTCCTTCCCTCCCTTCTTTCTTTTTCTCCCTCCCATCTCTCTCTTTCTCTCTCCTCTACCTTCTATCTCCTTCCCTCCCTCTCTCTCTCCCATCTCTGTTTCTCTCCCTCCTTCCAATCTCTCTCCTTCTCTTTCTCCCCCCTCTCTATCTCCCTCCCCTCCGTCTCTGGAGCTGGGTCTTTAAGAAAGTCTTGTTATTGAATCCAACCATGTTTCTACAAGGAGGAGGTTCCATCAAGAAGGTCTACAGCCTCTCTTAAACCAGACTCCTCCAAGAGATGGTTGACTTCTGATAGAGACATCCATGGAGATTTCTTACTAAAAATATGGAATGTGAAAGTGGTCTCCTGCTATTGTCTTCTTGGATTTTGTAAATTTTTGTGTCTAGCCTAAGCTGGATTCCCCTGGAGGACTCAGATCCAATGTTGCTGAACTTTTTCAATATGGGAGACATTTGGTTAAGTCTGCTGTGGCTAAACTATGGAGATTATTTATAAAAATGTATTTATTGTTATCTGTTGTTAGTACTATGTACATAACAGTTAGGTTTGGCAATGTATATACAAGTTAACAATGAATGCTTGTATTTATTTGAAACACTATAGCTTTAAGAGTTAGTGCTGCAGATGGCCACAAGAGGGAGCCAGAAGCCCTGAGTCTTTGGAGAGGGGCGGCATACAAGTCTAATAAATTATTATTATTATTATTATTATTATTATTATTATTATCATCATCATCATCATCATCATCAACATCATTATCATTAACATTATCATTCTCTCTCTGTATGTTATTTTCTGTTATTTCTCTGTTTGGTTTGCTGATTTATTGTGACTGCTTTAGTAAGAACTGTGTGTTCGATGATAGTTTATGTATTTGTAAGCTAAAGAAATAAGACTTCTAGCATTGTTAATGTATTGAGAGTTATTGACTGATTTAAAATTTTCGTGGTTCACCAGAACCTGGGGAACCTCCAGATACCTTTGAGGTATCCTTCCCCAGCCACACCCACCAAACCACACCCACCAAACCACACCCACCAAACCACACCCATCAAGCCACACCCACAGAACCTGTAGTAAATAAAAATTAGATTTCACCACTGGTGAAATCATTATCTTTATCGTTATCATAATCTTCCTACAACTATTCATTGTAGTGGAAAAATTCTACTTGTATTCCTGGTTTGGTGGGGAATTTCTTTTCAGTTCCAACACAATTTATTTTCTTAGTGCCTCTGTGACAGGGGTTATGAAATGCTTTCCAACAACTGTTTGTGTGCTTGTGTGTGTTTGAACACTTTAGCTTTGAACTCCAAGGGGCTGTTTTAACTCAACTATCTTGATTTCATGCCAAGGGCAGTTTGTATGTTTTATTTAGGCCTGCTTTATCTTCTGATATGACTTTGAGTCTGACTTTGACTTTTGTATTGTTTATAACCCTGTCAATTATTTATTGCGATGCGATGCATTTAGTTATTTTATGAAGTTTAGTTCTTTCTGCTTAATTCCTTCCCATTTTGAATAATGAGCTGGTTGTGCTCAGATTACATGTCACAGATTACATGTCACATGTCACAGAAATGTGTTTAATCAACGAGGGACAAATTTTGTTCCTTTTATAGAAGCCCTCTGGGTTAAATAAAAAAAGGATAACCTCCCCCCCCCCCCCCGGGTTTTTTGAAGTTTTTCTGAGATTTGTATTCTAAACTTGTTGGCTGAACGGGTATGAGAGTTTTTAAATTGGTTTTGAGGGGATTTTTTAAGATTATTAACTTAAATTAATTGGATTTAAAACGTATATTGTTTCCTTATACAGTGGTCCCTCTACTTACGAACTTCATTCGTTCCATGACCAGGTTCTTAAGTAGAAAAGTTTGTAAGGAGAAGCTATTTTCCCCATAGGAATCAATGTAAAAGAAAATAATGCGTGCGATTGGGGAAACCACAGGGAGGGTGGAGGCCCTGTTTCCTCCCAGGAGATTCCTAGAGAGGCCCCATGGAGGCTTCTCCCCACCTTTTCTGGCCCTGTTTCCTCCCAGGAGATTCCTAGAGTGGCCCCACAGAGGCTTCTCCCTGCCTTTTCCGGCCCTGTTTCCTCCCAGAAGATTCCTAGAGAGGCCCCACAGAGGCTTCTCCCCACCTTTTCTGGCCCTGTTTCCTCCCAGGAGATTCTTAGAGAGGCCACACAGAGGCTTCTCCCTGCCTTTTCTGTCCGTTTCTTCCCAGGAGATTCCTAGAGTGGCCCCACAGAGGCTTCTCCCTGCCTTTTCCGGCCCTGTTTCCTCCCAGAAGATTCCTAGAGAGGCCCCACAGAGGCTTCTCCCCATCTTTTCTGGCCCTGTTTCCTCCCAGGAGATTCCTAGAGAGGCTCCACAGAGGTTTGAAAAAGGTTCTTGAGAAGAGGCAAAAAAATCCTGAACACCCGGTTCTTATCTAAAAAACTTCGTAAGTAGAGGTGTTCTTAGGTAGAGGGACCACTGTATGTTGTAAGCCACCCCGAGTCCTTGGAGAGAGAGGGCATATACATCTGATTAATAAAATAAATAAATAAATAAATTTGATGCCTTATGAGAGGAGTTTATTATTTTGCGTGGATGTCTTATGATCTTTAAAATTAGCAATGGACAAATTGCAGCATTTTGAGGCAGGTGGGATGTAAGACTGAGGATTGGCCCCAGCCCTTCCTTCCTTCCTTCCTTCCTTCCTTCCTTCCTTCCTTCCTTCCTTCCTTCCTTCCTTCCTTCCTTCCCTCCCTCCCTCCCTCCCTTCCTTCCTTCCTTTTTGCCTTCATTCTGGGCATTGATCCCTCTGTGGCTGAAGTCGTATTTTCTGCAGTCGAGTTTGGAGCGGTTTACATTGAGTTTGAATCTATTATGTGCTCGTGTGTTGCTGCGGCTGAAGGTGAAGTAACAAGAAGGACATTGTGCTAGATGATTTTGTGAACCACATTTAGATCAGATCGGAGGTGACATAGTTGTTATTTATTTATTTATCTATTATTTATTTATTAGATATGTATGCCGCCCTTCTCCGAAGAATTTGTCTAATCCCAATATTTTAAGTCCCACTCCATGTCAGAATTGGATGTGTTTGATATGTGTGTGGATGAATGTGTGATTTCTTGGTGTCTTTTTGCATCTTAGGGAAAATTCCATGATCTGCACAGGGAAAAAATAGTCTCTATAAATGCTTAAAGCTATTACACCACGTTTCTAGGTGTGAGGTCTGATTCTCACAGTGTTTTCTGCTTTTGGAAAACCGAGACATCTCCAAATGTTAGGAAGCAACTGAAGGGAGATGAAGGCACGGGGGGGTTCAGGCACGCCGTGCCCCCCATTTATAAAATTAAGTAAGACAAATGTCTATTCAATATTTATCCCTCGTCATCTATCATTCTGGGTTGAAGTTGTTGTAACACCAGGCCTTTCTTGAAACTAAATGTGGCCATTTATAACAATTTGCACAAAAGGTCAATTAAGAATTCTATAATTTTGGAGACCAATTATTTATTTAGTTTTATTTATTTATTTTGTCAAGTATGCATTGGTAGTATGGATAGTACCTCCAGAACTGCCTGCTACCGCACAAATCCCAGCGACCGATAAGGTCCCAGAGAGTTGGCCTTCTCTGGGTCCCGTCAACTAAACAATGTCATTTGGTGGGCCCCAGGGGAAAAGCCTTCTCTGTGGCGGCCCCAGCCCTCTGAAACCAACACCCCCCGGAGATTAGAACTGCCCCCACCCTCCCTGTCTTTCGTAAACTACTCAAGACTCACTTATACCGCCAAGCATGGGGGAGTTGAGACACCTTTCCCCCAGGCTTTTTTTAATACTTTGTTTTATGTTTGGTATGAATGTGTGTTTGGTTTTTTAAAATAATGATAGGGTTTTATATGTTTTTTAATATTAGATTTGTTCTACTACTATATTGTTTTATTACTATTGTGAGCCGCCCCGAGTCTTCGAAGAGGGGCGGCATACAAATCTAATAAATAACAATAATCATAATCATAACCATAACATAACCATAACCATAACCATAACCATAGTCATAGTCATAGTCATAGCCATAGTCATAAACAGAAGCAGAATCACAATCACAATCACAATCATAATCATAATCCTAATTCTCTGTAACAATATGTCTCTAACTTGGTTTCTTCTGATCTTCTGATATTGCATCCTTCCCCAGTGTGACTGAGTTCAAGAATGGGACCACGATTTCCTGTAATCTGGACTTTGAATATGCCTCAAGATAGCTTTTGCCTTTGGCCTTTTTAGCAGATGTATCGTCATCACGATCGATGATTGATGGCTTTTGCCTTGTAGTCAGGAAAGACCCCCCCATTCCTTTCATGTCCAACTCGGTGGGCCTTCTGTTCCTCCCAGGGGGGAGGCAGGTCAAATGTGACTTTTTAGAGCAAAGGAATGGCCAGGGATCCCTGTGTCCCTAAAGGCTTAGGAAACTATTTCTCTTCTGGGGAATTTCTCATTTCTGACTGTTTTGATTGTCCTCAACGAATATGACCCACTGATTGATATTTGATTAAATTGGAATAAATTAGTGCATGATAATAGAAAGAAATAAAATGTGTGGAACTATTAACCTTATTTTTTAAAACCAGTTTTGTCAAGCAAAAAAATACAAATGAAGCGTGTCTAGAAATTGCATATAAGCTGGTCTATTTTTATTTTTTTAGAACTTCTTGGGGAACAAGGGAGATTTATGTCTTCAAGCCCAAAGGCCGAAATAATTGAAACTAACGAATATCCATCACTTTTGCATAGTGGCAAATCTGAGTGAATAGAGGAGATGAATTGGTTGGGAGATTTTAATGTGTGACGAATGAGTCACTTGATGGATGGCCCAAACTCCTCTCGTAAAGACCGCAGTCGTCATATTCGGAGTTGCTATGCAGAGCTGGTATTCATTTTTTAGATTTTACTATGTCTTCTGATATTACTTTCCTACAGGACAGGACAGCAGTTTCAATTTCTTTCTCAAGTCTGTAAAGTACAATTTTTATTTCAAACGTTTTAAAACCACAGGAGCATTTATATGTCACCATATCACTCCTAGTGACTTCATTGACATATCCATAAGTGTCTGGCCGAAGCATTCTAGATGGTTTGTCCTCAATTCCTCCTTGACCTTTTATTTTTTAAACTTTCCTACACTATCCTGATTTTTTCCCCTTGCAAGCAGTGTTCCCTCTAATTTTTTTGGGGGGTGGGCGGAAAAGTATAGTGTCTGAGCGGCAGTTCCTTCGGGACTGGGCGGCACAGAAATAATAAATAAATAAACAAACAAACAAACAAACAAACAAACAAACAAATAAAAAACCCACCCTGTTTTGCCTCAGAGAATTTCAAAATAAAATACTGTCCTGTGTGTCTATAACAGTGAGCTCATAATGGGGCAACTCTATCAATATCAAAATGCCACTTAAATAGTTGAGCTAGTTTCAAACTAGATTTTGATTTTCTTTCTCTCTTCCTTACTCCCATTCTTTGTCTTTCTCTTTTCCTTCCTCTCTTTTTTCTATCTGTTTCTCTCTCTTCCTCTCTCTCTCCTTCCCTCTCACTCTTTCCCTCTCGGCTTCTGGGCAGGTTTGGAAAACTCTGAGTTGATGATGATTTTTAAGTGAGCGATTGCTCACTGCTCAGCTTAGAGGGAACTATGCTTGCAAGGCTCCACCAGCCGAGCTTTCAAGGTATTTTGGCCGGCAGCTAAGCTTCCATCTGATGCTCCTTTGGCTTTGGGGCATTTAATTCCCCGTTGAACAGATATCGGCATCCGTTGTCCCCTATTATCCCATCCAATAACTTGGCAAGGGATGACCTGATCATACCCATCTCTATTCAGGTGACTCTCAGGGCACAAATAAATGAATAGAATAGAGAATAGAGAATAGAGAATAGAGAATAGAGAATAGAGAATAGAGAATAGAGAATAGAGAATAGAGAATAGAGAATAGAGAATAGAGAATAGAGAATAGAGAATAGAGAATAGAGAATAGAGAATAGAGAATAGAATGGAATAGAGCATAGAACAGAACAGAATAGAATTAGAGTAGAATAGAACAAGAGTAGAGTAGAGAAGAACAGAACAGGATAGAATTAGAATAGAATAGAACAAGAGTAGAGTAGAGTAGAGAAGAACAGAACAGAATAGAATTAGAATAGAATAGAACAAGAGTAGAGTAAAGTAGGGTAGGGTAGGGTAGGGTAGAGAAGAACAGAACAGAACAGAACATAATTAGAATAGAATAGAACAAGAGTAGAGTAGGGTAGGGTAGAGTAGAGAAGAACAGAATAGAATTAGAATAGAATAGAACAAGAGTAGGGTAGGGTAGGGTAGGGTAGAGTAGAGTAGAGTAGAGAAGAACAGAACAGGAGAGAACAAGAGTAGAGTACAGAACAGAACAGAACAAGAGTATCAGGACGACTGAGAATCTCCTTAGATGTTTCATCTCTAGAACCTGAGATGATAGGAATAGGAAAGATAACCAGAAGCAGACGTATCCCAAGAACCCCACCAGCAGTTCAGCAGGAATGCACCATTGCCTTGTTTTGGGTTGGTTTTTTGAGCTTCACGGAGATCAGCTGTCCACCTACGAACCAGGCAGGCCCAACTCTGTTTAACTTCTAGGAAATGTTCACCAGAAATTCTCGTATGTTCGGGGTTTTATTGACATGCAGTATTATACTGCAAACCTATCAAGTGCCCTTTCTCCATCTCCCCAACTCTTTATGCAAAGCTTGCCCATCGTCAGTCTTAAAAAAAAATATCTTTCTTTCTTTCTTTTTAATCAAAGGAGTGACATGTCCAGGAAAACCTCTCACTGCTTTGATTTCCACCTTCTTTTTTCATTTCCTCAAGGACAGAAACCATCCCATCTTCCAAAACAGAAGCCTCTCAAGTTCCAGCTCTGCAGTTAAATGACTTTAGAAAGTAATTTCAGGAATTATTTTTGCCTTTGCCGAGCTGCTACGTCAGAGAAAACCACCAGGGGTTACAGAGCTGGGCTGATAATGCAGCTCTACGTACTTGCATATTTAGATTTAAGTGGAAATAAGCAGGCGAGTGGAGGGCAGGAACTAGGAGAGCTTTTCTGCTGCTGTACGCCTTTAATTTTATGAGCATCTTTGCCTTGGATGGTAAATATTAATGCCTGAAATTCCTTATCGACGCATTAAAAGAAAAAATGTGCTCGCTCGCACTTCCAAAGTATATTTGCATGCCCCACACACGCAGACTGCAGGAGAATTAAGATTAACAACTCATGAAAAGCAGCAGCAGCAGCAACAACAACAACAAAAAGGCAGGGACATATTCCTGCCACTCGGAAAATATTTCCACAGCAACAGTCCAATCCGTGAAACATAAATGTGAAAGCAACATTTTGCAAAGGAAAATCTGATTTAAAAATACGACGGTGCTTCAAAAGACACAGGGGCAGGGAGGAAAAACTGTAGGAAGGCTTTTGTTTTTTGGTCAGCTGGGAATGGGATAAACGTTGCCATAAAAGTTTAAACTAATCATACCGAACGGTCAAGGTCGTATAATATTTACAATGACTCACAGAGTTATGTTAAAATCAGTAATGGGCAGCCAAAATTTTGTCTGCCACACTGTGGGTGTGGCTTATTTTGTGGGTGTGGCTTAATGGTCATGTGACTTGGTAGGAGTGGCTTGCCGGCCATGTGACCAGCTGGGAGTGGCTTGAACGATCATCATCGTTCAAGTGAACTGTTAAGACCTCACCAGTGTCGCTCGCTGGGGTGACAATTTGCTTCGCGTTTCCCGCGCTCTCCTTCCTGGGTGCCCCCCCTCCTCAGGCTGGGTAGCTGGGCGAACGGGTGCCACCAGAGGAGCCGGCCGTGAGCCAACCACAACAGATACTCCTTGCATGGTCATTGGTCATTTCCATACTTTGAGAGAGTCATTGAGGCTACTTGGAGATTTATCTGTGTCCTAAGAGTCACCTGAGTGGTTCAAATGGCTGTGGAGCCTTCTTGGAACTGCTGAAATGACTTTGTTGTAGATTGGAGATAGATGTTGTCTTATCCCTCCTCCTCCTCCTCCTCTGTTGAGGGAGGGCTGTGCAATTTTCATTGAAAGAAAGAAAGAGAGACAGAGGGGGAGAGAGAAAGAGAGAGAAAGAGAGGGAGAGTCAGAGAGAGAGAAAGAAGAGAGAGAGAATGAGAGAGGGAGAGAGAGAGAAAGTGAAGGAGTCAGAGAGAGAGAAAGAAGAGAGAGAATGAGAGGTAGAGACAGAAAGAGAGAGAGAGAAAAAGAGAAAGAGAGAGAGAAAGAGAGGAAGGGAGAGACAGAGAGAGAGGGAGAGAGAGAGAAAGTGAAGGAGTCAGAGAGAGAGAAAGAAGAGAGAGAATGAGAGGTAGAGACAGAAAGAGAGAGAGAGAGAAAGAGAGGGAGAGTCAGAGAGAAAGACAGAATAGAGAGAGGGAATGATAGAGAGACAGAGAAAGAGAGAGAGAGAGAGAAAGAGAGAGAAAGAGAGGAAGGGAGAGACAGACAGAGTCAGAGAGAGAGAAAGAAAAGAGAGGGAGAATGAGAGCGAAAGACAGAAAGAGGATGAGAGAGAAAGGGAGGGAAAAAGAGAGAGAAAGAGGGGGAGACAGAGAGGGGGAGAGAGAAAGAAAGAAAGAAAGAAAGAAAGAAAGAGGATGAGAGATTTCTCAAGCTCTTTGGGGCTGAGAAGAATTGCTGCAAAACTGAGTTTTCTGAAGTGGACCACTAAACTTCTAAACAACCGAAAAAAGAATCTGGTACAAAGAAAAGTCAAATGAAAGAGCACATAAAACTCCCCAGGAGGAAAATAAAACCAAATAAAAGTTTAATTTGTGTGCATTGAAGCCACCGAGTCAGGTTGTGCATTCCAGGCATGGACCCGTCTTGTTGTGCTGGAGTTGTATTTTCAGCAATCAAACGTGGTGGGGTTTCCATTGTGTTTGAATGTATTTTGTGCTCATGTGTTGTTGCGCTTGAAGGTGAAGTCGTCATGGACCTGAAGGACATTGTGGCAGATGATATAGATTTAGATTAGATCAGATTTCAGGGCAAACCTCCTTAGAGATCCGGGATTTTTTATTTTTTATTTAAAATAATCATATATCAGGAGCCATAAAATGAAGCTGTTTTCAAAACCGACTGGATGCAAAAACGGGAACGTTGAAATGCACACAACGCAGGCTGTGTAAGAATCCGGTTACTATGGTAACCAGGCTAATGTAACACTGCCATGCCTCTGCGGGGGGGGGGTATCTGAGCAGGAGGGGGGGGGGAACCTGGGATGAAAATGCCATAATTTAAACTTTAAAACTTAAAACTGTCCAATTATCTCATATATCTTTTCTTCCTTTCATATATCTTCTCCTCTGTTTTTATATCTTTTCTTCTATCCTTTTCTTGATATATATATTACTACGTGTCTATTCTCTTCCATATGTATTGTGTATTGGACAAATAAATATCTATAATGATTCCCCATCCCCCCCACCAGTTAATGAAATAACCAGAGGAAATGGGGAAAAGAAATGAGGTCACTGAAGCACATTGGCACCCCGGAAACTGGAGAAGTGGAGCAGAGAATTGGGCTTCCGATAGGATCTTTTTGGGGGAAGCACCAACCGAGACTATGAAGAACGCATTAAGGTCAATGGAACTGAGCTTATTGGGAGGCGGAAAATGTAACCGGGGAGAGAGAGACAAGTGTTCTCATCAAAGGCTCCCATGCGCTACAAACACATCAAAGCATGGCCAGCAGCTCCAGCACTCAGCCCAAAGTTACTTGAATGGAAGAGGCTCACCTCCACACGCCTGCAAGAAATTAAGACAAAAAAACCCACAGTTTCCTGGATGAAGTCAGAGAATGGAATGGAACGGAGGAGAAGAGAAGAGAAGAGTTTGGGGAATGTTGGGGTTTTTTTGTAAGTGTGCATGCCAGGAAGATCTAAGATCTGACATCACGGTGCCTGGAGTCTGAAGAGAGCTGGGATTGTCACCTGCGATCTTGCAGGGTCTTGTGTAGGTAGATTAGGTTCTGCTGATGTTTTGCGCACATACATGCACACACAGAGTGGAATGGAATAGGAATAGGAATAGAATATAAAATAGAATAGGATAGGATAATAGAATGAGAATAGAATGGAATAAAATAGGAGAAAATGAATAGAATAGAATGGAACAACGGAACAACGGAACAACGGAACAACGGAACAACGGAACAACGGAACAACGGAACAACGGAACAACGGAACAACGGAACAACGGAACAAGAATAAGAATATGAATAAGAATAGAATGAATGTAATAGAAGAAAATGAATAGAATAATAGAATATGAATATTATAGAATGAATAGAATAGAATGAATAGAATAAGGGAATAAGAATAGAATGGAATGGAAGGGAAGAGAAGACAATAGAACAGAACAGAACAGAATAGAATTCTTTCTTGGCCAAGTGTGATTGGACACACAAGGAATTTGTCTTTGGACCAGATGCTCTCAGTGTGTGAAAAAGAAAAGAAGAAGAGGAGGAAAGAAAGAAAGAAAGAAAGAACTAAAAGAAAAAAAGAGAAGAAAGTTAATTTCTTAGGTCTAGTCACACCACTTAGGGTAATGACTCCACCATCCTTGAATACAGCTCATCTGTTTGGAACCCATATCACATCTCAGACATTAACACCCTTGAAAATGTCCAGAGAAACTTCACCAGAAGAGCCCTTCATACCTCCACTTGAAACAGAACACCCTACAAGACTAGACTTTCAATCCTGGGCCTAGAAAGTTTAGAACTAAGACGCCTTAAACAAGATCTAAGTATTGCCCACAAGATCATATGCTGCAACGTCCTGCCTGTCGGCGACTACTTCAGCTTCAACCACAACAACACAAGAGCACACAACAGATTCAAGCTTAATATTAACCGCTCCAAACGTGACTGTAAAAAATACGACTTCAGTAACCGAGTTGTTGAAGCGTGGAACTCATTACCGAACTCCATAGTGTCATCCCCAAACCCCCAACACTTTACCCTTAGATTATCTACGGTTGACCTCTCCAGATTCCTAAGAGGTCAGTCAGGGGCGAGTACAAGTGCACTAGAGTGCCTTCCGCCCCTATATCTCTTCTTCTATTCTTTCATTGATATGTTCTATTCCTATAGCTTCTTTTCTATTATTTCTTAGATATATTTTACTATGAGTATCTCCTCTATAACCTTCATCATGTATTTTACTATGTGTATATAGATATATACCCACTAAACCCCTCATTGTGTATTGGACAAAATAAAAAAATAAAAAAACACAACTCCAGAAATGCTTTGGGTGACCATGTTTTTAAGAATCTTCCCTCCTAACTTCCAGTAAGGAAAAGCCAAAATGTTAGAAATGTTTCCCATAGTAAATAGCACTGTTTCAGTGAAATATAATTAACTTTTCTTTGTTTGGTTGTTTTCGCAATAAAATGCATTGCATTTTGTTAAATATAAGGAGAAAAGCAAAGTAGCTTCCATTGAAGTTTGGACATTCATTAATAACATACTCTTTTTTTCCAAAACAAATTTAAAACCTTACAGTTATATTCTAAAATATGTGTAGCATATTCTGAAGGAGGAAATGCAATAAACCTGTTGCTATTTGTGGCATCCCAAGTAGGCAATATTTGAATATTCTGTGCTTTTTTGTTTCCCAACGGAGGGCTAAGCTTCCCCACAGGGGGCTATTCTCCCTTGAATATATTTGAATACATTAACTCCAATTAGAAGTGAATAGAAGGAATAATTTCAGACTGAATTATGTTGATGGATATGGAAAGAGATTTTCTTGCACTTCTATCCATAAGAACTGGAAAAAAAATATGAAATCTGCATAGAAGGAAAATAAAAAAGGACGGCCAGGCAGTTGTGTGAATGAACTAAGGGCCAATCTCGTCCCAACAGCATCCATATTTTACACACAGCTGGGCATCCAAAAGTTAAATAGAAAATAAAGACATGAGCCTGAATACTTGAAGGAGCTGTTTGCACTGTATTTCGTGCAAATGTCACCAGAGATTTCCAGGGCATGCAAGTACTGTAGGTTAAATTGGAAGTAAAAATAAAATCCGCACGAGCCTTTTTCTATATTGTCCTAAAGAAATAACAAAATAACAGAGTTGGAAGGGACCTTGGAGGTCTTCTAGTCCAACCCACTGCTTTGGTAGGAAACCCTATACCAGTGACGGCGATCCTATGGCACAGTTGCCATATCTATAAAGCCCTACATGGCATCGGACCAGAATACCTCCGAGACCGCCTTCTGCCGCACGAATTAGGTCCCACAGAGTTGGCCTTCTCCAAGTCCCGTCGACTAAACAATGTCATCGGGCGGGACCCAAGGGAAAAACCTTCTCTGTGGTGGCCCAGGCCCTCTGGAACCAACTCCCCCCCCCAGAGATTAGGACTGCCCCCACCCTCCTCGCCTTTCATAAGTTATTAAAAACTCATCTTTGCCACCAGGCATGGGGGTTAGGTGATGATACTATAGAGTCCAGTAGTGAGTTCCATGCATCAAGTTACTCGGTTACTAACGTCGTATTTCCTGCAGTCAAGTTTGGAGCGGTTCACGTTGAGTTTGCATCTGTTGTGTGCTCATGTACTGTTGTGGTTGAAGCTGAAGTAGTCATTGACAGGAAGTCATTGACGTTGTAGCAGATGATTTTATGAGCTATGCTTAGGTCATGTCAAAAGTGATGTAGTTCTAAGCTTTCTGAGCCCAGGATTTCAAGTCTGATGGCGTACGTTATTCTGTTGTGAGTAGACGAGTGGAGGACTCTTCTCGTAAAGTATCTCTGGACACTTCTAATGTATTTATGTCCAATATGTGGTGTGGCTTCCAGACAGATGAGCTGTGTTCAAGGATTGGTCTGGGAAATGCTTAGTAGTGGTGCTATTACTGGAGTAGAAGCTACGTAGGACTAGGTTAACAATTCTTGAAGCCTTTTTGGCGATGTTGTTGCACTGGGCTTTGGCACTTTGGTCATTGGATAGGAGTCTTCCAAGGTCTTCTACGGAGTGAGGGTTGTCTGCAAGGTCTTGTTTATTCAGCTTGTATTTGGTTGGGGAATTCTAGGAGTTGAAGGGCACAAATCTTAAAGTTGCTACAGTTGAGAAACATTGCCCTAGACCAGGGGTCTCCAACCTTGGCAACTTTAAGACTTGTGGACTTCAACTCCCAGAATTCCTCATCCAGCAAATCTGGCTGAGCAAATTCTGGAAGTTGAAGACCACAAGTATGAAAAGGTTTTGCATAAAGGAGAAAGTGATGACAGCGTTTAGCCTACTGGGGTTGTTTTCAAACCACTACTGTCTCAGAAAGGAATGAAACTATTTTCCTCATTTGGCTGTTCCAAGCAGGAAATGTCCAACTAGCGACACCTATGTCCTTATGAACAGCTCCTGCATTCTCTCCTCCTGCCTTTACATTGACACATATTTTTTTCCCTTCTGCAAAAAAGAGAAGGTGCCTTAAAGTGTTTTCCTTCTTGACGGCACAGCTCGCTAGAAAACTGTCAAATAAAAGCACACAAAGACTTCCCCGAAGGAGAATCAGTTTGAACTGAGTATTAGCATTTGAAGGTCTGTTGCAAAAATAAAGAAGAATTGGAGGAGAAACTGGAGCATAACATCCCTAGATGCTGTTGTGGCCCATCCGTGTCCTGCACAGCTTTGCTAGTGGGTTTGCAGACATTATTTGCTTTTCCATTGATTCCTATGGGAAAAATGGCTTCTACTTACAACTTTTCTACTTAAGAACCTGGTCACGGAACGAATGAAGTTCCTAAGTAGAGGCACCACTGTACCTGGTAGGTAGAATTCCCCCTTATTTTCCTCCCTCAAAACTAAGATGCTTCTTATACTCTGAAAAATACGCTAGTCCTTCCTCACTCCAGGAGACAGTCTGATCCATTTCAACAGGACAACGTCACATTTTCTGAACAGCAAAGGAAGAAGAATCCTGTCCCAGCTTCCCTGGCTGAGGGCGGCCTTTTAGCAGCAGACAGGAGCCATAAATCTCATGAAGCTTCCAAGGCAGCTTCACAGCCTCCAACTGACATAGTCAAATAATAATTAAAAAACATGTTGCCTTCTGGAGAGGGAATCTTCTCCATCTACAAATTGCTTGAAGATAGTTAATGCCTCGCGGGTTTCTCTTCCGAGCGCAGCTGATTTCTCTTACCTGAATCTTTCCCTGAATTCCTCAACAGCAGACGTCCGTCAACTTATATACGGTCCCCCAAAAGATACTTCTGAGCTTCGGAGGAATCCTCCCCCATCTCCCCCATGGGGTGTGAATTTCCCCCCCAAACCCCCCCACCCTTATCTTCCTTCCTTCCCTCCCTTTTTCCTTCTCCTCTTCCTTCCTTTCATTTCCATTTCCCTCCTCCTTCCCTCCCATCCGTCTGCCCTTCTGTTCCTAATCCCTTCTCTCATTTGCATTTCCCTCCTTCCTTCCTTTTCCTTCCTTCCTTCCTTTTACTTCCTTCCTTCCTTCCTTTTCCTTCCTTCCTTTTCCTTCCTTTTCCTTCCTTCCTTTTCCTTCCTTCCTTCTTCTTTCCTTCCTTCCTTCCTTTTCCTTCCTTCCTTCCTTCTTTCCTTCCTTCCTTTTCCTTCCTTCCTTTTCCTTCCTTCCTTCTTTCCTTCCTTCCTTCCTTCTTTCCTTCCTTCCTTTTCCTTCCTTCCTTCCTTTTCCTTCCTTCCTTTTCCTTCCTTCCTTTTCCTTCCTTCCTTCCTTCCTTCTTTCCTTCCTTTCTTTTCCTTCCTTCCTTTTCCTTCCTTCCTTTTCCTTCCTTCCTTCTTTCCTTCCTTCCTTCCTTCCTTTTCCTTCCTTCCTTCTTCTTTCCTTCCTTCCTTTTCCTTCCTTCCTTCTTCTTTCCTTCCTTCCTCCCTTCCTCCCTTCCTTCCTTTTCCTTCCTTCCTTCCTTTTCCTTCCTTCCTTCCTTCTTTCCTTCCTTCCTTTTCCTTCCTTCCTTCCTTTTCCTTCCTTCCTTCTTTCCTTCCTTCCTTCTTTCCTTCCTTCCTTCCTTTTCCTTCCTTCTTTCCTTTTCCTTCCTTCCTTTTCCTTCCTTCCTTCCTTCTTCTTTCCTTCCTTCCTCCCTTCCTTCCTTTTCCTTCCTTCCTTCCTTTTCATTCCTTCCTTTTCCTTCCTTCCTTCTTCTTTCCTTCCTTCCTCCCTTCCTTCCTTCCTTCTTTCCTTCTTTCCTTCCTTCCTTTTCCTTCCTTTTCCTTCCTTCCTTCTTTCCTTCCTTCCTCTTCCTTCCTTCCTTCCTTCCTTCCTCCCTCCCTTCCTTCCTGGAATGGAACTGAACTGAACTTGTGTTTGTTCATTTGTTTATAATCAAATTATTATTTGTCCCTTTCCTGGAGCTGAACTCTAGATGAGCGCTGGAACTTGGGTGGAAGGAAAGAGGAAACTTATTTTTTAATTTTTTTTATTTATTAGATTTGTATGCCGCACCTCTCCGAAGACTCGGGGCGGCTGACAACAATAAAAAAGACAATGTAGACAAATCTAATATTAAAAATAATCTAAAAAGCCCCAATTTAAAGAACCACTCATAGATACAAGCATGCCATGTTTAAATTCTATAAGCCTAGGGGGAAGGGAAAGTCTCAATTCCCCCATGCCTGACGACAGAGGTGGGTTTTAAGGAGCTTGCGAAAGGCAAGGAGGGTGGGGGCAACTCTGATATCTGGGGGGAGCTGATTTGATTTAGTGAGAGTCTCCATCATGGACTCTATCAAAGTTCACATGAAAACCAAACCCTGCACTAATCAGACTCGACTCTCTCTTAATAATGAAATCTGGCACTCATGTTAACAGAATTTGGAAAGTACCTAAATATAATCCTAAATATACTGGCAAGGGAACGTCTCCCTCCCCCCCATTCATTTGGCACCTGAATCCCACCAAGACTCTCGGACATGTCTTTTCTTTCCATCCCTCTTCCGTCTTGAGACACCAGGACTCAGAGAGACCATTCCGGCTGCCTTTCCCCAAGAGTTCTGGGCCATTTTAACAGCAAAATTAAAGTGAGATGGAAACATTGAAAAGAGGGCCCTTAAGTTGCTGCCAGGAAGAGCAGGGCTGACGCTTCGCATATTAAAGGATAACAAATGTCACCACAAAATAAATGTTGTCTGCTAACAGGCTAATATTTGATCAGGGGGATGAGCTCTTCTGCAAATGACACCGGGCTTCCCACTCGGGGGGAGCTGGTTAAAAAAGATAAAATTCAAAGCCAAACCTAATGAAAGAGCCTGAATGTGTTGACTTTGGATTAGTCAAACCTAAAGAGAATTTGGGGGTAGAGCTGTTACCACCAGTGGTGTGACTAGACCTCAGGAACCAACTTTATCCTCTTTCTTCTTTTAGTTCCTGGTCTCCGTCTCCTCCTCCTCCTCCTCCTCCTCTTCTTCTTCTCCTTCTCATCCTCCTTCTTCTTCTTCATCATCTATCTATCATATCTGTCATCTATCTATCTATCTATCATCTATCTATCTATCATATCTGTAATCTATCCATCTATTTATCCCTCTATCATCTATCTCTATCTCTCTATCCATCCATCCATAAATCAATCAATCAATCAATCAACCAACCAATCAATCAATCCATATCTATCTATCTATCTGTCTGTCTGTCTCTCTGTCTGTCTGTCTATCATATCTGTAATCTATCCATCTATTTATCTATTTATCATTTATCTCTCTGTCTCTATCCATCAATCCATATCTATCTATCTATCTATCTATCTATCTATCTATCTATCTATCTATCTATCTATCCATCCATCTACCTAACTATAATGTCATCCATCCATCATATCTGACATCTATTTATCCCCTATCCATCCATCCATATATCATGTCTGTCTGTCTGTCTGTCTATCACCACCTCCTGGGAATCCTCGCACACAAGATCCACCAACAGGGCACCTGCTGATCCACCACGGCTGCCAGACATCTGAGACCAGAAGAACAGTCATAGCTGAAGAGAAGCGAGCACCACGCAAAGCCAGAGCTGCAAATGCTGCGACAATGGTGGCCACACAGGTCTACCCAACATGTGGCAGAACATTTCGTGCCGGCATAATCCTCACCAGCCACCTGTGAACATATCACATGCATCCCACAGCCCGTGAGATGTCCTCTTCGAACACGACGGACAAACATCATCGCATCACAGAGTCCTGCTTTAATTCTTGTTCCTTACAGCTCTTCCCTCTTCTTTTGCCACATCCATAAACGGTCGTGGTTTTCTCTGTGCCCTGACTGGTTCGGATTCTATTGGCCTGAAGCCTTCATCCCGACATGCAGAGATGGCCCTGTGGGGAAAGCATCTCGGAACCTGAGCTATCAGCCAGGCAAAGCCTCTTTGGATTCAGGGAGGGCTGGATTAATAATAATAATAATAATAATAATAATAATAATAATAATAATAATTTATTAGATTTGTATGCCGCCCCTCTCCAAAGACTCGGGGCGGCTCACAACAATAATAAAAAACAATATCATAGCGAAACAAATCTAACATTAAAAAGAAGCATATAAAACCCTATCATATTTAAAAACAAAACAACACATACATACCAAACATAAAATATAAAGAGCCTGGGGGAAAAGGTGTCTCAACTCCCCCATGCCTGGCGGTATAGGTGGGTCTTGAGTAGTTTACGAAAGACAAGGAGAGTGGGGGCAGTTCTAATCTCCGGGGGGAGTTGATTCCAGAGGGCCGGGGCTGCCACAGAGAAGGCTCTTCCCCTGGGGCCCGCCAAACAACATTGTTTAGTCGACAGCACACAGAGAAGGCCAACTCTGTGGGACCTTATCGGTTGCTGGATTCTTATCAGGACAACTGCAATATTCCTTTCTTCTCTCCTAAATCATTTCCAACAGCTCTCGGCATCACAATTGCTTTTCTGTTATCAGAGAACAAAATCTGTCATCACGGAACTGTGTTTAAGTCACTTTCCTTTAAGGAGAGAGAGAGAGAGAGTTTCAAAAGAACTTGGAAATATTTTTATTATGTAATAGATAGACAAATAAATAAATATATACGGTATTTTTTCGAGTATAAGACACACCTTAGGGAAATAGGGAAAAGAATCTGCTTACCAGGTATTCATCCGGCTAGCCTCCTTAGTCTGGTCAGCTTCAGCACATTATCTTATCCCCTGGTTAATGTTGTGGTTAGCTCTGGCCCAGCTCCTGCCCCAAGGAACGTGGAGGTGGAGGTGGGGGAAACATCCACATGCCGCAGGCCTGTTTTGCTCCCGATGGAATCTGCCGACAAAGCCTCCTCTGACCAAGGAAGCGTGAGTGACAGGGAAGAGGGGACTTTCCCAGACAGCCCAGGAGGAGATCAATCATCTGTATCATCCCTGGATTCCGAACAAGAATTAATGACACATCCACGCATGCGTAGAGTGATGCATAGGAGACAACAACTGAAGGATTATTACAAGAGAAAATGAGGCCACATGTGGTTGGGTGGGGCTGCTGGAATTAGGGCTGCTGCTATAAATAGCAGCGTGTGGGTTTGGCCAATGTGGAAGAGCATCTGATCACAGTTCGTCAGGAATCCTGTGTTGCTGGTTTCTGGACTTTGTTTGTTGATTTTTCACGCCTTTGAAAACAAAGCAGAGCAGTGTGTGTGTGTATGTGTGTGTCTCACTTCATTGGAAGAAGAAGGGGTGTGAAGTTTCTTCACAGCTGCTAGCTAAATATTTAATGACTGCTTAAGGGAAATTGTACAGACTACCCAGTTGTTTTGGGATGAGTGCTCTTTGCAATACAGAAAGGGTGCTTAGCTTATTTTGAATTTTGAGATAAAGAACATTGTTTTGAATTTTCAAACGTGTGTGTGTCTGAAATTTGTACCCTTGAATTTTCGGGAGGCTCCTACCAGAGAGCCCTGCAGAACAGTTAAGGGCTTAAAAAAACCTTTGGTAAAATGTGAAAGGACATATGAAAAACAAGAAATATATAAACATGAAATACAATGTATTTAATTATATAGATATAATGTAAGAAAAGGAGCATGGATCTTTGTTATTAAATTATAGCGATGTTTTTAAAGTTGAAAAAACTAATAAACAAAACTTTTCTAAAAGCAGATGTTAAGCGCACATCAGCTTGCATGAATGCGATTCCTGGTTCCCAAATGTTACAAATGCTCTTTTAACTTCCCTTGAAAACCTCACCGATAGAGCCAACAGAACCGTTGTGACATAACGCCACATGATCACTAATTATGGTAATTCAGTGTTTTGACTCTGGCTTTTGCATCTGCCCTTGAGACCTGGCAAAACTCACATCAGTGGTAAAGAGATGTTAGATGCTTGGTTCCCCAGACAAGGATGGTCCATATATCACTTCTTCTGTCTAACATTCTGCCTTAAGCTTAGAAGCAGGTCAGAAGTTGGTTCTTTAGCTCTGCATAAAACAGCTTTGACTGCAGTGGAAGTGACAAAAGGAGAGAGAGAGAGAAAGAAAAAAATAAAGGGAACACTTAAACAACACAATATAACTCCAAGTCAATGAAACGTCTGTGAAATCAAACTGTCCACTTAGGAAGCAACACTGATTGACCATCAATTTCATTTTGTGGTCAGTACACCCAATTTTGTACAGAGCAAAGTCTTCAGAGAGGGGCGGAATACAAATCTAATAAATTGAATTGAATTCAATGAGAATATTTCATCCATTCAGATCTAGGATGTGTTATGGGAGTGTTCCCTTTATTTTTTTGAGCAGTATACTTTCAGTAAATCTGCATTGATTCATAAACAAAAGAAAAATAATTGGTCACATATCTCTTTTTCATCACAAGATTTACATTCAAACATTAGCTCTTTAATACATCAATCATTATAGCTATATAATGTTTACCTACAGCTTAGAACAATTTAATTATATGTTACTATTTACAATTACATGATTTCTAAATTTACCTTTTCTGTTACTATTAACTCTGATTGTCTCTTATGGTTTTTCTGTTTATTTTTCTTCATTCCATCCATTTGTACATTTGTAATATTCTGATTCCTTTTGACCCCTTAATTCCAATGTAAGTTTGTCCATCTCGGAGCAATCAAAAATTTTATTCATTATGGCTTTTTCTGGAATTATCTCAGCATTTTTCCAAAATTGGGCAAAAGTATTCATTGTTCCAGATAACAATGCCCCCACCCCTCTGAGATGATGATGATAATAATAATAATAGTAGTAATAGTAATAGTAACAACAACAACAACAACAACAACAACAGAGTTGGAAGGGACCTTGCAGGTCTTCTACTTGGAGTTGCTTTGGGGTCTTTGCTAACCCTAAGTCCCCCAATCTGTTGCAAAGATACTAGAGGTACTCATGCAATGTGGCATGAGGAAGTTTTGAAGCTGGCAAATCCGTGCTTCTCTGCGGCATAAAATTTGATTTTCCCATGCGTCATTATTCTTATTTTGGTGGGAGCCTCGGAGGGTTAAGAAAGCATATGGCTCTGAAGATAAAACATATCGGGGAATAAAGGCGTCCAGTTGGCAACGAGGAAGCAGCACGGAGCAGTTTGTTTGTCCAACAATGAAGCTACAGATTGAATCGCAGCCCACAAGATCGGTGACCGATTTGGCAGCCTCAGACGCTGTTTGCAGATAAATCTGATCGCCATCTGTGGGCCTCGCAGAGATCAGGGATTCTTGCTTAGAGAGGGGAATAAATAAGTGGAGGGAAGAGTTGGATTTTCCAGGACATTGAGCTGTAGGTGGTTTGGATTGAAAATAACAAGGCTCCATGGAGAGAGAGGGAGAAAGAGAGAACGAAGGAGAGAAAGAGAGCTAGAGAGAGAGGGGGAGGGAGGGAGGGAGAAAGAGAGAGATGATAGATGCATACATAGTTTTAAATTATTTATTTATCCATATCCCACCTTTATATTTTTCTAAATAACTCAAGGCAGCAAAAGTACCTTATACTCCTTCCTCCTCCAATTTTCCCAATAACAACACTGTGAGATGGGTTGGAGAGAGAGAAGAGAGAGAGTGAAGAGAGAGAAAGAAAGAGAGAAAGAAAAAGAGAGAAAGAGATAGAAAGAGAAAGAGAGAAAAGAGAGAGAGGGAGAGAGAAATTGAGAGAGTTGGAGGGAGAAAGAGAGATGGGGATGAGGAGAGAGAGAGAGAAAGAAAGAAAGAGAATAGAGAAATACGGAGAGAGAGAAATTGAGAGAGAGAGAAGAGAGAGAGAGAAAGAGAGAAAGAAAGAAAGAAAAAGAGAGAAAGAGAAAGAAACAGAAAGAGAGAAAAGAGAGAGAGGGAGAGAGAAATTGAGAGAGAGTTGGAGAGAGAGCGAGAGAGAGATGGGGATGGGGAGAAAGAGAGAGAGAAAGAAAGAGAATAGAGAAATACAGAGAGAGAGAAATTGAGAGAGAGAGAGAAGAGAGAGAAAGAGAGAGAGAGAGAGAAAGAGAGAAACAAAGAAAAAGAGAGAAAGAGAAAGAGAGAAAAGAGACAGAGGAAGAGAGAAATTGAGAGCGAGATGGAGAGAGAGAGAGATGGGGATGGGGGGAGAGAGAGATAGATAGATAGATAGATAGATAGAGAGAGAGAGAGAGAGAGAGAGAGAGAGACTAGTTCAAAGTCAACCAACTAACTTTGATGCCTAAGGCAAGACTAGACCTGTAGGTCAAATTGTACTAATTACTATTCCGACTTAATATTTACATATATTGTTTCTCTGGACCAAGATTTTGAAACACTTTGCCTCCCGTTCCAAGCAATGCCCAGTTCTCTGGTATTGTGTCAGTGATGGGTCTTGGGGCAGTGGGGAAATGTTAGGATGAAAGGCACTGCAGGTTAGACAGTAAAATGGATCCGATTTATATGACTGGTGCAGAACTGGTAGAAAACTCTCATTTGAAACCTGATCCTTGGCAGAAATCTTCCAATAAGTTCTTCTATTTTTAGCAAGAGGATAAGTATATCATTTTGGAAAAAGTTCATGCGTTGGTCCAGTGATGACAGAAAGTCGATAGCATTTGACAAAAACAGTTGGATTTGACAAAGCAGGACCCCAAATCTTAAACATGCAGCCCTCCTAATCCTGGTTATCTGCTGTATTTTGTACCAGGAATTTAAGCGCATACTAATCTCCTATACTGGTGTTTATTTTATAGATTATAGGTAAAGGAAAGGAGAGACAGGCTTAGTCTTTTGTATAAAAATAATTGCTGGGGATTTTTCTGTCCCCTACCTACTTGTCAGACAAATTCTCCCTCAAAGGCAGCTGCAAAACTTTTCAAAATCCTGACATGGAAGGAGATCGTTCTAGCGGTTTATGGATGGAGCTAATAGCAAGGGATAAAACAGAGAAGTATCTTGGCGCATATCAGCTCATAGCAACGTCCTTTGAGGGAGCGAATTTGAGCCAGACTGAGCTTGAAATCTCTGCTCAAGCTCTAGCAGGCCATGAAATTATATGGTGTTCTCTAAAGGTAAATAGCCCTGAACATACATAGCTTGTAGACAAAATCAATTCCCTGGCGCATCCTTTGCTCTATGAATTCAGCAGCCCCAGCCTTGAAGAAGATGTGTCGTGGAAGAAGTCACTAAGCTATTTCTTCACTTCTTGGAAATTAAATCTATGCACCAAGAATAGGAAAGTCTTCTACCGCTTGTCTATAGGAGGAGAGAGCAACCTTGGCTCCCCAAGTGTCGTGGTTGGATCACACCAAGCTCCTCTGATAACAGACTTTGAGTCAGAGGATCTGGGCCCGTCCGAGCATCGGAGACCTGTGTGGCTATTGGAGGTTTTGGACAGTGAGGGAGAAGGAGAGATGGACGCTGAAGGTTCTGGAGAGATAGAAATGGAGGCCCCTGAAATGCCTATGGAACCTCGAGCCAGGGCCTTGTCTTGGTCAGATGAGGAGGGGGTGATTAATGATCCAATCCTGAATGTGCCTGTGCAAAGGATGAGGGGGAGACAGGAACAGCTGCAGAGACGCAGGAGGAGATCTTGATCGCAGCTGGGAGTAATATGGAATTCTGCACCATGAATAAAAGGGGAGGTTTGTGGGAGTGTTCTTTTGCAGGAGTTATCGTTCTTGGTTTAACAGAGGAAGAGAAACAAAGCCATAGTTTTCAGGATGCGGACGGGCCACAACAGTCAGTGGGAACAATAAACTAGTGGATAACCGTATGTCTGAAAGGGTATAGGGTTTCCTCTCTGAGCAGAAGGTTGGACTATAAGTCCCCCAAGGTCCCGTCTGTTCTAACTTCCAATTAAGGCTCAGACACAGTGTGTTGAAACAAACCTGTACAATCAGGTTTGTTGAAAAATGCAAATGAGAACAAAGGAAGGTCCTTGGCTGCCAAACTTCAAAACAAAGGTTTTCAAAGCAAAATTACTCAGTCTTCTTAACACTATATCGTTCAGAACTGCAGAAAGATATGTTTGTATCAAAGGCAAAAACTCTTAACATGCTCTTTTCCTTCGAAGGGTCAAACGTTGATTTTCTGCAAAGGGAACCTCCCAATCTCCTCCTCTTTTATACATCCTAGGGTTATAGACTGCACCCAGCTGTGCTCAAGTCCTCCTTCTGAGTCTGCGTAACTGCTCTTGCCTCCCCTGCAGCCTTCTCACTCTTGCGTCCAGGATAGGGTCCCTCACCTTCTCTTCTTCATCAGACTCAGGCAAAGCCCCAGTTGGGGGTTCTGTAGCCTCTTCAGGATCCTCACACTCCATCTCTCCCTCCTCCTCACTGTCCGACTCCTCCGACAGCCACACAGGCCGGCCATGCCCAGATGGACCCAGTTCAATCTGGCTCGAAGTCTGTGCTGCAACCCAACCACAACACCTTTCAACTCTGTTCGGTTCTGAATGTGGCTGTTTGGAGGTGGGGGCCCAGGGGGAGGGAGTAAAAGGTAAGGACGTGTCCAATTTAAAACCTCTTCAAAGCTTCTCTCAGCACAAGACCCTAAAATTCAACTCTGCTATTTTCAGATACCTGAGCATCACAGGAAAGGCCTTGTGAAGACCTCGAGGATGCCAGGAGGTTTAATTGCACCCTTTAAACTCTGCAGACTTTACCTACAGGACATGGAAGCTAACGATCCCTGTTAGACTATTTATGTCGCATGGCAAGGCCGCTTGGCTCAGATTCCCAAATTGTGCCTTGTGTCACTTTTGTGGACGGAATTCAACTTGACTTGTCCTACAAGCCTCTGAGGATCTCGCTGTGACCTTGTTAGCCTGAGGATGCTGGGCTGACAACTCAGCTCATTTTCCAGAGATCAAAGCTCCGGGGATGACATTCAGCTTAGGGTTGGACAGAGAGTGGCTGCCTGTTTCCCCTTACAAAGTAAAAATATGGTGGAATCTGTTGTGATACACAAACAGCAAAGCTAAAATGGTTTGGTTTATTGATCAGTGACGTGTTATGGATCTCATGCCAATGAATGCAGTGTTGACAGGGCTGAAGGTTTGGTCCAAATGATCTAGAAGACTGAATCAACTGCATTGACCAACTTTTCATTTTCTGGGCTATTTCCCCAGAGTTCAGGCTCTACCTCCCAGGTTGCACCTTCCTTACTATCACCAAGATACTCTTGTTTATCGGCTACATCCAAATCACAGACAGGCTGCTTCATACAGCAGTGCAAATACCTTGCTGCTCTCCTTCAAAAAATCAGCAGGGGGGAGGAAGAGCAGGAGGAGGAGGAAGAAGAAGAAGTAAAAGAGGAGATGGAGGAGGAGGAAGAAGAAGTAAAAGAGGAGGAGGAAGATGAAGAAGAAATAAAAGAGGAGAAGCAGAAGAAGAAGAGAATGAGAAGCTTCATATGCTCTCAGTGTACACAAAAGAGGAGGAGGAGGAGAAAGAAGAAGAAGAAGAGGAAGAAGAAGAAGTAAAAGAGGAGGAGGAAGCAGAGGAGGACCATGACGGCAACAACTGTGCAGTCCTTGGTGCCCTCTAAGCTTGGTAGTTTTCTTGCAATTGTTTCATTACTCAACCAGGTACCATTGTCAATGCTAGAAGGAAGGGCTCTCTGTCAATATACAAGCAGTAAACAATACCCCAATCAAAGAACCGCCAAGTCAATAAATGACAGCCTAATCAAGGAATTCCCAGGAACACTCCCACATTTCCTGATGTGAAAAAGAAGACTCTGCCCATGATGGGGTCCCCTGAGGTTGAACAGAAATGTTGGGGGCCAAGGAATGATGGATCATCTAACAAAGGATGGGAATAACGTGGCCACTTCCAAATGAAGAAATGCCAATGAAACCGCCTTCTCCTTCCAAAGGAATTTTGAAAGCAAGTTCTCTTTCATTCATTTATTATTAGTTCTATTTTATTAGTTATTATTTTATTATTTTATTAGTTATCTATTCTATTTTATTTCAATGAAAATTGGCTGGGTTGGGTGGGTGGGAGAAGCTTGTTGCTTGTTTTAAAAAACCTTCCATATTTGATGGCCAGGTAAAAAAACCCCTGATGCCAGGGGTCAGGGATGTTTGTGGCTAGTTTGGACAGCCCTGTGCTAAACTATGGTCCATTATCTTCTGGCCTCAGGAGAAGAGGGAGGTCAAGTGAAGAAAGCAACGGCCAAAGCAAAGACCATGTTTGATCTGGAGCATTTTTCTCCTTGGTTACTGACCTCCTTGAGGTTGAAGAGAAGGCTGTGGTGGGAAGAGGCCCTAAGGGTGAAGAAGATGGAGACCAAACAATCGATACACAAAGAGCAAAATGAATAACGATGGAGGGGGAAAGAAAACCTGGCATCACCCCCAGTTTTAACCTGGTTTGGGGGCTTTCCATTGGGGACGCTGCCTTTGACAGATAGGCTAGAAACAGCCTTATTTAAATAGGATAATGAAACGAGAGATGATATAGAGGCCGTTTTCCGAAATTCCTCTCTGGAGCCCTCTTGTCTCCCTCCTTAATCGGCAGGAATTCATTAAAAATAAATACAAAGTCTGTAGCTGCAAGCTGGCTAATCTATAAAAGAGAGCCGAAAGCATGCGCCTCCGCATGCGCTATTTGTGTGTGTGTGTGTGCGGAGGAGATCGTTCAAAACCTACGAATGCATCCCAAGATAAGCCTCCTGTAAACTGTGGCCTGCTTGCAATTCACATCAAGTGCCCGGGCGGTGGATTGGTCTGGCTGGTGTTTTGTGTGGTCTTATCACGTCTGCCCTAAGGGAAGGTTTGCTTCATGCATCATGGAGATATGACCTTTGCAGGCGGAAGTCCCACAGGACCGGCTGTTGGGCAGGTGAAAAGTTCTCGCATTTTTAAACGATAAATCAACCCAAGACGTCTGCAGCTTTCATTCCAAGACTCTCTGTCTTTATGGGAAACCATTATAGAAACATAGAAGATTGATGGCAGAAAAAGACCTCCTGGTCCATCTCGTCTGCCCTTATACTACTTCCTGTATTTTATCTTAGGGTGGATCTATATTTATCCCAGGCATGTTTATATCCAGTTCCCGTGGATTTACCAACCATGCCTGCTGGAAGTTTGTTCCAAGCATTACTACTCTTTCAGTCAAATAATATCTTCTCATGTTGTTTCTGATCTTTCCCCCAACTAACGTCAGATTGTGCCCCCTTGTTTTTGGGTTCACCCTCCTCACCTTCCGAAAAAGCTTAAAAACTCATCGTAGTCACCAGTCCTGGGGTAACGGATGACCAACATATGTTTTTAGTACGATTGTTGAATGAATTTAATGGAAGTTTTTAAAGTAGATTTTTAAGGACTGTTTATATATATATATAAATTGGACTGATTTTACTACTGTTTCTTTGTATATGTTGTGAGCTGCCCCGAGTCCTTGGAGAGGGGTGGCATACAAATCCAATTAAATAAATAGATAGATAGACAGACAGACAAACAAACAAACAAACAAACAAACCTGGTTAACTATCTATATGAAACATTTGAATTGATAATTTGATTGAGGTGAAATCTAAGCTACCTGCTTAAATGGGAAGTACTTATATACAGCTTCAGCCTCTTCCCCCAACAATCAGGGTCCTCATTTGACCCACCTTGGAAGGATGGAAGGCTGAGTCCACATTGAGCCGGTCAGGATCGAACTGCTGGCAATGGGCAGAATCACCCTGCAATGCTGCACTCTTATCACTGTGCCACCTTGGCTCTGATATATATGATAATTTAAAATATTTATGACATCTGTCCATCTAGGAGATAAGTAGAAATGATCCTTAGAATGCTTTTGTTTTTTAATGGTGATTTCTCTAACTACTCTGTGACTTTGTTAAGAATAAATTTAAGTTGTAATGATATTATTTTTTTATCTTTTACTGCTCTGTATCACTGATAAACATGTACCAATTTATGTTTCCATTGAAAGCTGGAACCAATAACTCTATTTTCCTTAAGAAATCTCCCTTCGAATGGTGGAAATTTGAATATAATATAATAGCCGGCCCAAGTCTACGGAGAGGGGCGGCATACAAATCTAATAAATAATAATAATAATAATAATAATAATAATAATAATAATAATAATAATTTGACCATATTGTGGGGTTTGTTAATTGAATTAATTGAGATCTCCCGATAGGTTATAAAAATCTGACTTCTTTACTGATACAGGGTTATTTTATATACCAAAAAATATAAAATGGATTTTCAGTCAGATGCAATTTAACTGGCACTGGTTCTTCAATGGCAGTTAAAAGAAGTAAATTTCATTGATTGAATTATCCATCAGAACTTGAAGGAGTTCTTGTTTTCAAGGTCCAGTAAATCATAGGAAACATTTGATTAACACACAGATGTCTGGGTGGAACTGGTCATTAAAATGAGCTCTTAATATATTTCTAGAACTTCTCATTTTTAAAAATAAATACACATACACAAAGAGAGACACAGGGAGAGAGAGTCTCAGGCATAACTGTTCAGAAATATGTCCCACTCTGTTTGATGGAGTTGTTAAAGGTCTTGTGAAAGATCTTTTGTGACTTCTGCAGATTCCAGATCTCGGTATATTTACTCTAAACCACCCAGAGTGATGTTTGAGATATAATAATTTAAATCGCCCCTTCTCTGCCCCCTAGAAATCCGTTCCATCGTGTCTTCAGGGCAACCCATTAGAAAAAGCTACACTGAATGAATTATCTACCGCTGCCTAAATCTTAACGTCTTGTTGAATATTTACACAGCCTAAACAAATTAGTGCAATCATGTCATGAATTACAAGTGGTAATTCATGAAATTACCAGCTATTAATGATAATGGGGCTTATCACTTCATTTCTTACCGACAGGAATAATCTCCTTTCTCCTTCGTATTGATGCTTTACGTTGTTGTTATTTTCTTTTGAGTCGTCCTTGTCTTTGGAACTACTATTTACTTGTATTAGCCCGTCTTAGCAAATGTTTATGACATTGTTTGTTCGCTAAAAAAAACAAATTAAAGTCTTTACATTAGGAAGTTTTCTGTCTGTTCCATTGGGTAAGTATTCGCTTCTCTGTTTGGCTTGATGTTTTACACTGTTTGTTTTTGATTCTGTGCACCACTCAGAACTCGAGAAATGGGAATTGTAGATAAATACATGAGTGGAAACAGCGCAGAGACAATTGCAGTGGATCACGTAGAATTTATGTCCTCGAGATTTGATCCTCCCTAGTGGAAGCTGAGAACATTCATCTCTTCAGCATAGCAAAGTCAATAGCATCCATATGCCAGTAGCAGTCCAATAGTTATTAACCCTTTAATATAAAATTGAGTGAACCAACTTCTCGGTTATTTAGAAAATATTTCTCGACCTCTTAGTCTCCAAAAGTCAAGGTTGACTCAGCCTTGCATCCTTCCGAGTTGGGTCAAATGAGGACCCGGATTGTGAGGGCAATAGCCTAGCTCTGTTCAAAAGTGCTATTGCTAACATGTTGTGAGCCATCCTGAGTCTAAGGAGAAGGGCGGCATAAAAAATTGAATAAATAAATAAATAAAAATAAATAAATAAATAAAAGTTGAGATTCAGCCCTGGTGAATTTTCAGCAGTTTCATACCAGATTAATTCCTGCATACAACAAACAGAGTTACCGTAGTTAGTTAGTTAGTTAGTTAGTTAGTTAGTTAGTTGTTAGTTACTTAGTTAGTTAGTTAGTTTATTATTTTGTCAAGTACGTATTGGTAGCATACATAGATATAACACTGTTTATATACATGAGATGGGTACTGCTAAGAGAAAACCATTAGGACAGGGATGGTAAGTGCACGCTGGTGCACTTATACACACCCCTTACTAACCTCTTAGGAATTGGGTGAGGTCAACAGTGGATAGTCTTTAGCCATTCCAGCAGTAGCCCACCACTGGCTGGGATCTTCACAAATGCCAGGATTATTGGAAATCATTCTTAGAGCTGCTGTGACTTGGATTACCAAGCCTCAGTACTAGTTTGGCTTAAAAGAATGGATCCAACTAAAGAATATAAGACTTGAAGGGCACAATCTACAGGTGGGGTGGCACAGCTTTCTCTGGGATGGGAAACACAAAACACACTCATATTTTAGGAATCATAAAATTAGAGAATCGTTAGAAACATGGAACAAAATTAAAAGACAACACTACACAAAAGTCCCAGCTTGGTTCTCAGGAATGGAGGCCGTAACATATCCAAACATCATAGGCTTAGATAAAATGGTCACATATTCACAGATGTTAGATAAACAAGGGAATTTGAAAACAATATTACAATTAGAGAAAGAAGGAATAAAAATAGACAGGTGGCCCTATAGACAAATTAAATCAAGGTTATATTACGATAAGAGGAATTATGGAATTGAAAATCAAAATTCAATACTTGATAAAATTCTTTTGGGTCAAGGGAAAAAAAGCAATTACGAATATATATAAAGTATTATTGGAGTACAAAATGGTTGAAGAAATAGTTAAAGAAAACATGATCAATTGGGCAAGGAATATTGGCCACAACATATAAAACGAATGGTCGTTGATCCAGGATGGCCTGTATTCAACTTTAACCTCAGCTGAACTGCCCAACACAAGGGAATCTCGGCAGATCACGGTTGGCTCTTCTCACTAGAGAAGGTCAAGCCAACTTGGCTCTGTCTGAATTCCTGTCTAGAAGCCCATTTCTAATTATGGATCCATTTCTGGAACCCGGTCAAACTCTGCGGATGAGTCTGAATGAAAGCGAGAGGGGATCGATTTCTCAAGGCTGTTTGTTCCCCTTAAATCAAGGTGTATTTTTGTCTGTGCCTCGATCTGAAAGTGTTGGGTTTTGGGGTTTTTTTTTTTAGTAGTCGTAGATCAATTTTCCAAATGACAGCATGCTGGAGTTCCACAACATCCCACCCAAATATAGCAGGTGGCGATTATTGAATTTCCAACCCAAAGTCATGCAAAGACACAGCATTTGGTGAGAGGGAAAGCTGGTGTGGATACCTGATCCATTCAATTTGGCCACAGAAAGTTGCATAGGTTGCCAAGGAAAAATAGAATTCTTTATTGGCCAAGTGTGATGGGACACACAAGGGATTTGTCTTTGGTGCAGATGCTCTCAGTGTGCATAAAAGGAAAGAGACATTTGTCAAGAATCAGGAGGTACAACACTTAATGATCATCTTAGCAGTCAAATACAATAACAATCAATATTACTATAAATTGTAAGGATATAAGGAGCATGTTACAGTCATACAGTCATAAGTGGGAGGAAATGGGTGATATGAATGATGAGAAAAAACTAGTAGAAATAGAATAGAATAGAATAGAATTTTATTGGCCAAGTGTGATTGGACATTGAAGGAATTTGTCTTGGTGCAGATGCTCTCAGTGTATATAAAAGACAAGATACATTTGTCAAGAATCATAGAAGTGTAGTAAATAGTTTGACAGTGTTGAGGGGATTTTTTGTTAGTAGAGTGATGGCATTTGGGGAAAAACTGTCTTGGTGCGTGGTGCTGTGCAGTGACGTTTTGAGGGTGGGAGTTGAAACAGTTTGTGTCCAGGATGCGAGGGGTCAGTCAATGTTTTCACTGCCCTCTTTTGGCTCGTGCAATCTACAGGTCCTCAATGGAAGGCAGGTTGGCAGTAGTTGTTTTTTCTGCAGTTCTGAGTCTCCTCTGAAGTCTGTGTCGGTCTTGTTGGGTTGCAGAAGAGAACCAAAACCGAGTCTTATCAAGATTGTGATATTGATGTTCACCTATGATCATATCTGCAAAAAGTATTATTTGTATCTGACATTTTTTTAGAGAGGAACCAAGGCCTGAGCCAGCTGAACAATATAATTTGAAGGTAAGGATGAGATGGTACATATTTCCATCAAGTCTTCACTTTTATGGTTTATGTTTAAAACCTATTGCGTTTGTTTACTAACAATTTTTTCCACAAACTTGAGAATCGTAGTGAAATACATGGGGGCAAAATCTCAAACTAGAGAAGAGAAATTCAAAACTTCCTTACTTCTCAAAGTCTGTATTGCGTTACCTTCAATTCACTGCTCTTGTTTACTATGGAATTGCGAAAGAGAGGAGGCAGCCGCTGGAATGGGGGCAGAAAGAGAGAAACATTGAACGGTTGTCTGAATGTTTCTATCCCGGGATCTCAGAGCCCTTGCAGAGAAGGCCCTGTTGGTGGGATTATATATCGAATGAGCTTTCATCTCGGTGCTTAAGGCAATGGAGAGCTTTGCAAGCTAACCATTCATTATCAATTTAATGCCACATTTTGCAGTTAACCTTCAATTCATCTTAAGGCCCCGGTGCCTATTACTATATCCAGGACAAACAGGGTTGAATGTTTTACCTCTAACTATGCATTTCCAGTGCATGGACATTATTGGGTAGATTATAATCAAAGGACTCTGGAGGGGTGAAGAAGAGAATCTACCACGAATGTCTGTTTCGTGCCTGGCTGGATTCTGTGTTTGCCTCTCTGACCATTTGCAGGTGGAAAACTAGGAGCCTTTTGGTGAGATTAAGGTTGATGGTGATGGAGCAGTTACAGTAGACAAAATTCTATTCTACTCTACTCTATTCTATTCATTTATATTCTATTCTGCTCTTATTCTATTCTATTCTATTCTGCATTCTATTCTATTCTATTCTGCATTCTATTCTATTCCATTCTATTCCATTCTATTCTACTCACTCAATTCTATTTCTATTTCCATTTCTATATTTCTATTTCTATTTCTATATTTCTATTTCTACAGTGATCCCCCGGTTATTGCGTCCCCGACCATTGCGAACAGGCTAATTTGCGATTTTTCAACCCGGAAGTCAAAACACCATCTGCGCATGCGTGCCCTTTTTTCTATGGGCACGCATGCGTAGATGGCGCCGGGCAGATCAGCTGCTGGGCGGCTTCCCTGGGTCTTCCCCCTCTTGCTGGCGGGAGGGCGAAGCCCCCCAGCACCCGCTCGCCCGCCGTTCGCCCGGCCACCCGCCGCTCGCCGCTCGCCCGCCCTTCACCCGGCCACCCACCGTTCGCCCGCCGTTCGCCGCTCGCCGCCCTTCGCCCGGGAAGTTCGCCAGGAGTCAGCGGAGAAGCGGCGCGCCTGTTTTAAAACGATCGGAGCCGGCCTGGGAGGGCTTTCCAGCAACCCCCGAGCCCCCAACCCGGGCTTGGGGGTTGCTGGAAAGCCCACCCAGGCCGGCTCCAATCGTTTTAAAACAGGCGCGCCGCTTCTCCGCTGACTCCTAAAGCGGGGAAGTTCACCAGGAGTCAGCGGAGAAGCGGCGCACCTGTTTTAAAACGATCGGAGCCGGCCTGGGGGATCGGAGCCGGCCTGGGGGGGCTTTCCCTTTCAGGGCGGGCGAGCGGCGGGCGCGGCAGCAGCGAGGAGTTTGCGTGGGCGGCGGGGAAACCCCAATCTTCGGCTCCTCGCTGCTGGGAAGTAAAAACACCATCTGCGCATGCGCAGATGGTGTTTTTACTTCCGCAGCGCTACTTCGCGAAAACCTGCTCATTGCGGGGGGTCCTGGAACGGAAGCCCCGCAATGATCGGGGGATCACTGTATTTCTATTATTTCTATTTCTAATAATTCTATTTCTAATAATTCTATTTCTAATAATTCTATTTCTAATAATTCTATTTCTAATAATTCTATTTCTAATAATTCTATTTCTAATAATTCTGACCTGTGCTGTTCAAAACTTTTACTACCACACTGTGGGCGTGGCTTATTTTGTGGGTGTGCCAAACAGGTGACCAGGTGGGAGTGACTTGATGATCATGTGACCGGGGGTGGCTTAAAGGTCATGTGATTGGCTTAACTTGACGTCACTCCCATCAAGGTTTGGGGTTATGGTGCCTGGCCTCTCCTCGCCTCCAAGAGATACAATTTCCTCTCTATTTACTATGACTGAAAATCCAAAATATACTCTTTACTTCTATGTCTATATGCCATATCTGTACATACATATTACACACAGGCACTCAGAAATATACATGATCTACTATATAAACTGCATGTGTATGTACACGCACACACAGCTCTTCTAAAATTGTACACATTCAACCTCATTTACTGTGATAGGAAAAACAGACCCAGAGCCCAGAAGGGAGAAAAAGGGGGAGGGGAATTATTTTTTCCCTACTGGTTCTTCGTACCTGACCAACGTTTTTCCACCAGTTCTGCGTACCTTTCTGTACCTGTAGGAGCCCATCACTGCTCCTGCCCTGTCCTCTCCTGTCCTCTCCTGTCCTATCGTATGCTATCCTATCCTATGCTATGCTATGCTATCCTATCCTATCCTATCCGTGGTTATATTCTGTGCTGTTGTGTCCTATTGTATTGCATTCTTTTCTATTCTGTTCTGAAGCTATTCAAATGTTGAACTGAGATAGTGCCGTGCCCGATATTAGGGGAAAAATGTTGAAGAGCACTTGTGAGAAAATAAACAGATATAAAAGGCAACTGCTTTCATATCAGATCAAATCTTTATGTCCCTCTCAGCTTCCTTTTAGAAATTGGCAGAGAACAACAACAACCAAAAAAAAAAACCCCCCATGAAAAGGAAAGAAAAGGAGGGAAAAACACAATACAATTACACACACGTATTCGCACAAGCATTGAGTTTCAGTAAAGGACAACTGTATTTCATTGCAATCATCCATACTTAATCAATGTCTGTAAACAGCTCATCCATAAATCTCCAGTTTCATCAAGCCTTCAACCCACTGAGTAATTGGCATCATAAATTTGTATTTACTGCATTCAAGAACTTCTGGGTGAGCAATAAAAGGGCCACAGATAATCCATGGTGCATTCTTCTACCATCAATTTCCATGGGGAGGCTATATAGTTATCTATCCGGTTTGCAGAATTAACAGAACCTTTGTGTGTTTGTTTGCATGTACAGTACGTATGTGCCCCCAGTACTCACAACATGTTTAGTGTCAACCCCTAACCCCCAACATTTCTCCCTTAGACTCTCCACGATTGACCTCTCCAGGTTCCTAAGAGGTCAGTAAGGGGCGTACATGTGGACTAGTGTGCCTTTCGTCCCCTGTCCAATTGTCTCTCCTTATCCCATATATCATATATCTTTTCTTCCTTTCATATATCTTCTCCTCTATTTTTATATCTTTTCTTTATATATAATACTTCATGTCTATCCTCTTCAATATTTATTTATTTATTTATTGGATTTGTATGCCGCCCCTCTCCAGAGACTCGGGGTGGCTAACAGCGACAATAAAACAGTGTACAATAGTAATTTGGTATTGATGATTAAAAATCAATTAATATAAAAACCAAACATACATACATACCATGCATAGAATTGTAAAGGCCTAGGGGGAAAGAGGATCTCAATTCCCCCATGCCTGGCGGCAGAGGTGGGTTTTAAGTTGTTTACGAAAGGCAAGGAGGGTGGGGGCAGTTCTAATCTCTGGGGGGAGTTGGTTCCAGAGGGCCGGGGCCGCCACAGAGAAGGCTCTTCCCCTGGGTCCCGCCAGGCGACAGTGCTTAGTTGACGGGACCCGAAGAAGATCCACTCTGTGGGACCTAACTGGTCGCTGGGATTCGTGCAGCAGAAGGCGGTCCCTGAGGTAATCTGGTCCGGTGCCATGAAGGGCTTTATAGGTCATAACCAACACTTTGAATTGTGACCGGAAACTGATCGGCAACCAATGCAGATTGCGGAGTGTTGGTGTGACATGGGCATATTTGGGAAAGCCCATGATTGCTCTCGCAGCTGCATTCTGCACGATCTGAAGTTTCCGAACATTTTTCAAAGGTAGCCCCATGTAGAGAGCATTACAGTAGTCGAGCATATGTATTGTGTATTGGACAAAATAAATAAATAAAATAAAATAAATAAATAAAATTCATCTAATACCACCTTTTTAAACTAGCCATGCCCAGATCCTGCAACCGTTCTTCATATGTTTTATCCTCCAGTCCCCTAATCTTCTTTGTTGTTCTTCTCTGCCCTCTTTCTAGAGTCTCAACATCCATTTTGCATCATGGTGACCAAAACTGAATGCCATATTCCAAGTGTGGCCTTATACCAAGGCCTTATAAAGTGGCATTAACATTTCCCGTGATCTTGATTCTCTCCCTCTGTTGATGCAGCCTAGAACTGTGTGGGCTTTTTTGGCAGCTGCTACACATGGCTGGCTCCTATTTCAATGATTCCAAGACTCCAAGATCCCTCTCACAGTTACTACTGTTGAGCAATGTACCACCTATACTGTACCTGGGTGTTTGTTTTTCTTATCTTGCATAATAACACAAACTGAAATTAAGCTGAAGTTTTTGGAAAAAAACACCTTTTGTTGAAATGTGGGGTGGAAAGAGAGGGGGAGGGGAATGGAAGCCAAAGTCAAGGGCCAGTGTCCAATGGAGGAGACTCCAGGGCACCAGGGCACATAAGAAGGAGCTGGGGGTCTTAGTGGGTCACCGTCTGAAATTGAGACCACATTGTAATGCAACTTCAGAACAGCAAACACAACGGAACCCAAGTTCAAAAGAAACAATTGATCCCCTCTGTTCCACATGAGTTATAAATCTTTACCCAGAATGTAACTTCTAGTTCTGGGAAAATTCTATCCACCCCCCAAGCTTTTCTTTTCCGCTTTTCAACATATTTTAAAAGGATTCAGAACGTGAGCTGTAATATATAGATTTGTTTTCCCTCCTGAAATTCCAGAACTGCTTCTTCAACCTAAGACCTGGACACTAAAATCTGTTTAGCCCGTCACTCCAAAGGAGATTTTCCGATAGCCCTTAAACTACCCTGTCATAGAACCTGAATTAAATACACAAGGATTTAAAGCCCATCACGGGCAGCCTACTAACGGCCTTATGGCCACCAAGAGGTTTTGCTTTGAAAGAATTCGAAGAGGGATCCTAACGCATTTCAATGCAAGGAGAAACCGGTTCCTGGAAGGGGGGAAATAAAAAGAAGAGATCAAAGCACCTTCTAATTTAGATTATCCTCATGGGATAGAAAATGAAATATTCAGATGGAAGACTTTCTAGGGACTCCTTTGGTTACCTATCCAGCAACTGTGGATATCCAATTCCCCCCTTTTGCTTGCGGTAGAAACATAGAAACATAGAAGATTGACAGCAGAAAAAGACTCCTGGTCCATCTAGTCTGCCCTTATACTATTTCCTGTGTTTTATCTTACAATGGATCTATGTTTATCCCAGGCATGTTTACATTCAGTTACTGTGGATTGACCAACCACGTCTGCTGGAAGTTTGTTCCAAGGATCTACTACTCGTTCAATAAAATAATATTTTCTCACGCTGCTTTTGATCTTTCCCCCAACTAACTTCAGATTGTGTCCCCTTGTTCTTGTGTTCACTTTCCTATTAAAAACACTTCCCTCCTGAACCCTATTTAACCCTTGAACATATTTAAATGCTTCGATCATGTCCCCCCTTTTCCTTCTGTCCTCGAGACTAGACAGATTGAGTTCATGAAGTCTTTCCTGATACGTTTTATGCTTAAGACCTTCCATCATTCTTGTAGCCCCTCTTTGGACCCGTTCAATTTTGTCAATATCTTTTTGTAGGTGAGGTCTCCAGTATTATTCCAAATGGGGTCTCACCAGCACTCTATATAAGGGGATCACAATCTCCCTCTTCCTGCTTGTGATACCTCTAGCTATGCAGCCAAGCATCCTACATGCTTTTCCTACCACCTGACCACACTGCTCACCCATTTTGAGACTGTCAGAAATCACTACCCCTAAATCCTTCTCTTCTGAAGTTTTTGTATTATAGGGCCTTCAATGAATGGGGGGGGGATTTATTTCCCTCTTTCTTCCCTCTCCCCCAAAGAGTCGGGCAGTTCCCAAATTTGGCTCCAACCTTCCTTTCTGAAACACTCCACAGAGGAATGAATCCTGTTCCCTGTTGATTTGACAAGAGTTGGGTGTTGAGGAACTGAGGTTTAATTCATTACGCTCCAAATTGCTTCTGGTTTTGCTATTTGCCAGATTTTCCAATTAGAAAACCTTGGCAATTAATGATGACTTGGGGCATTGCAGAAATGCTTGATTGGGGCTGAAAATTAATTCCCAGGATTAAATTAAAATACTATAAAATCATATCTATCCATTCATCCAACCGACCGACCACCAAAGCTTAGGGTTTGGCTGGATGTTGTTATTCTTTTAAGCAACAGATTAACCAGTATAATATATCCTTAGGGTTGGTGTGGTGGTGAACACATCAGGTTACAAACCAAGAGACTCTGAGGTCCAATCTTGAGTTAGGCACAAGGCCAGCTGGGTGACCTTTGGCCAGTCATCCTCCCTTAGCCCCAGGAAAGAGGCAAGGACAAGCTCTTTCCAAAAATAATCCCAAGACAAATACAGGGGTTTCTCTAAGCAGGAGGAGGTGGGGGGAGGAAGAGGAAGAGGAAGAGATGATAGATGGATGGGTGGATGGATGGATAGATAGATAGACAGATAGATGGTAGGTAGGTAGGTTTGTTGGTAGATGATAGATGAGAAAGAAAAGACAGAGAGGGATGAGGAGGAAGAGATGATAGATGGATGGATGGATGGATTATGGATAGAAGGTAGATAGATAGATAGATAGATAGATAGATAGATAGATAGATAGATAGATTAAATAAGTAAATAGATGAGAAAGATGAGAGGGGGAGGAAGAGAAAAGATGGATGGATAGATGAGAAAGAAGAGAGAGGGGGGAAAGAGAAAAAGATTATGAATGGATGGATGGATTATAGAAAAAGAGATAGATAGATAGATAGATAGATGATAGATAGATAGATAGATAGATAGATAGATGATAGATGATAGATGATAGATGATAGATCATAGATGATAGATCATAGATGATAGATCATAGATGATAGATGATAGATGATAGATGGATAGATGGATAGATGGATAGATGGATAGATAGATAGATAGATGATAGATGATAGATGATAGATGATAGATGATAGATGATAGATAGATAGATAGATAGATAGATAGATAGATAGATGATAGACAGACAGACAGGAAAGACAAGAGAATGGGAAAGAAGAGAGGGGGATGGAGGAAGGAAGAGAAAAATATGATGGATGGATAGATGAGAGAGAGAGAGAAAATAAGAAAATAAGTATTAGTTAGACTTCTACGACAAGTGGAGCAATGGTAGCTCCTTAAATGTTTAGTGTTGTATGTCCTTGTTTGTCCTTTTGAAAATTCAATAAAAATATTAAACAAAAAAGACAAGAAAAGAAGACAATATTTTCAATACCTCCTTAAGTGTCATGTCATTGAGTGTCTCAGAATAAATCCCACCCATCAACCCCAAAACAGAAATTCAAAGATACTAAGATTAGGAGAATGTGTGTATTTGTGTGTGTCACAGATGGAGAGAGGGAGGGAGAGAGAGAGATTATAGTTAATATGGCAATTACTGTATTTTCACAGTCATAAATGAAGGAGTTTGTTCCTATGTTTACACAAGCACTCACGCAAGTGAATATTTAATAACCCCCTTCTTCCATCGTAAACAATTGCATTATTATGTTGGCTGGGCTTTCCCCATAATTACTCAAAGCATGAATCAACACAATTGGTTGTGGAGGGGGAAAAACTGGTGCATTACATTACACAGTCAAAATAAAGTTTGCCAGCACTCCATCTGGCTTATTCATTAATTTATGGTACATCTTGGCACTTTTTAATATTATATCCAACAATCGTTTGCTAGGAGGCTAAAAATAGATCCCAGTGAGTGCAATGGCTAAATTAGTACAAATTAATGAATGGAGAAGGATCTAATGCAACAGGAAGAAATTTATCCCCTGTGTATTACCCTAAATCCATTACACCAACAAACCATAGCAAAATGGAAGGGAATCAGCGTTTATTTATTTAAAAAGTGTTATTTCTTTCCTACACAGACAATTATTTTTTTAATGCAAGTTTGCAGCCCATGCTTTGATGAATACGGAAATTTAAAAGTCATTTGGATTCCTGACGGACAGTGACAGGAGAAATGAGAATGATTCCTCACAGGTTCATCAGTTGCATGGAAGGAGATGAGTCATTGCATTAAACCTCTTGGGGGAAAAAGGATGGTTGAGGGAGGCATGATGTGCCATCAATAATTTATAATTAATAATAATTATAATGTCTGCTGGAAGTTTGTTCCAAGGATCTACTACTCTTTCAGACAATGTAAAGCATTTGCCAATGCACATCATGTCAGTTCCATGTGTCATTGGTGTCCTATTCACTTTCCTTGAGTATCTGTGACATACAAAAAGAAGAGGAGGAATAGAAATAAGAAAAAGAAAGACATTTATTGCCATGTGATGGTCCTGTCTTGTCACCCCCCCAAAATAACGTGAGACTAGAACACAAAATCCTTTCCGATGATAAATATTTAAATTGAATTAGTGTACAACACTGTGGAAATTGCATGAAGTACCTCATTAGCCTATCAGAAATGCACTTTTAAAGATCTTCATTTTTATTTTTATTGGCAATTTCTCCAGGCAGAGTATTTTAATCCAACCAAATTTGCAGCCTTGATGAGAACATGTCTTCGTCCCAGCAACTGGGGTCTTCTAATGAAGATGGACCGAGGGGAGATCTTGAGAAGCGTAAGGCTTTTATTTCCCCAGTCGTGACAATCAATCTTTCCAGGCTTGACCTCTGCCAAACAAGGAATAGCCAACTTTCTCTTTCATGAAATTGAAACGTTCCACAGCAATGAGAAGAAGGCTGTCGGGTCTTCTTTTTCATCTACAAACATCTCTACTGAGGCTGGCAAACATCTTTCCTACCATTAATGGCTATGGAATCAGTAATTCTTCCTTAAATCCATTTTGAGTTGTAGCTTTCATCCCTAGCTACCTATTTTTACCAAATCCTGCTCCTGTCCACAGTGGTGTCCCTCAAGGCCGTGTCCTAGGACCAACACTCTTCATACTCTACATTCAATGATCTTTGTGATCATATTATAAGCAACTGCGTTGTCTTTGTTGATGATGTTAAACTATTTAATACCACCGACAATGCTGCTACCCTTCAAAATGACCTTGTCTCTGTGTCAGAGTGGTCAAACAACTGGCGACTTCAAATCTCAACCAACAAATGCTCCGTCCTACACATTGGCAAAAAGAATCAGAGCACCCAATACAAGCTGAATAGAAAATACCTTACAGATGACCCTCACTGCATAAAAGACCTTGGAAGACTCCTATCCAATGACCTCAGTGAAAAAGCCCACTGCAACAACATCGCCCAAAAGGCTTCAAGAGTTGTTGACCTCATCCTACGTAGCTTCTGCTCCAGTAATCTCACGCTACTAACCAGAGCATTCAAAACTTTCGCCAGACCAATCCTTGAATACAGCTCATCTGTCTGGAACCCTCACCGCATTTCGGACATAAACACTTTAGAAAAGGTCCAGAGATACTTTACCAGAAGAGCCCTCCACTCCTCCACTCGCAACAGAATATCCTACGCAACTAGATTTACAATCCTAGGTTTAGAAAGCTTAGAACAACGTCACCTTAAACACCACCTAAACATAGCCCATAAAATCATCTGCTACAATGTCCTTCCTGTCAATGACTACTTCAGCTTCAACCACAACAACACTCGAGCACACAACCGATGCAAACTTACAGTAAACCACTCTAAACATGACTGCAGGAAATGCAACTTTAGTAACCGAGTAGTTGATGCCTGGAACTCACTACCAGACTCTGTAGTATCATCACCTAACGCCTAAAACCTTACTCTTAGACTGTCCACTGTTGACCTCTCCTGATTCCTAAGAGGTCAGTAAGGGGCGTGCATAAGTGCACCACCAGTGTGCCTTCCGTCCCCTGTCCTAATGCTTCTCTCTTACTAGCATCAGGTATATAAATATTGTATCTTTGTATACCATCAATAAATACATGACAAAACAAACAAACAAATAAATAAAATAAAAATAAATTTCTGCACTGTTTTTTCTTTTGGCATGACAGTTATTGGCGCAACTCACATTCCTCAAACGTTTTGATAATTTTATGCTGATATTTGGGATCTAATGTACTTGGAGTGTGACAAGATTGGCTGACACAATTAAATCCCCCCCGCACCCCACTCCAGCTGCCTTTGTCTGCCGAGCATTGTGAACACCACACAAAAGACACACTCCCCTCCCCCCCAGGTGCTGCTATTTTTAGCTCCTCGGCTTCCTTGGAGGTTTCCACCTCTGACATCCTTGACTTGAAACAGTTCACTAATTTTATTTGCTCTCTTGACTTTCCCAGGAAGGCCCCCAGGGAAATTGATGACAGGGCATCAAAGCTTCTCATCCTTAGGTGTAAAATGTGTAGAGGAGCGATTCAGCAAGGTGTGAAATTTATTTTTCACTGTATCCGATACTGTTTCCAAGGCTGTGAAAAATTCTCTCTTTTTTTCTGATGGGTTTATGGCTGCACCAATATTAGTGGAATGCAATTATGCTCCAGGAGTGCCAGTTAAAGCTGGTGCTCAGGTTCTAAAGTGCTCTATGAAGATGCACCGTATTGTTTTGGAGGATAAGATGCACATTTTTCCTCCCTAAAAGAGGCTGATAATTTAGGTGCATCTTATACTCTGAATGTAGCTCCCCCCCCCCACCAGCCCTAACTAGGTGCTATCGATCTTCCCAGCTCTTCTGTTGCAGGCTCTTTCATTGCTACTCTCTGGAAAAAATGTTTTACAAGTCCTAAGTCTTTGTATTTTTTTTCCATTGCTTTACTTGCTCCAAATGTTTCTTTCCAGCCCTAACCAGGCGCTAACAATTTATTTATTTATTTATTTATTTATTTATTTTTATTTATTTATTTATTTATTTATTTATTTATTTTATTTTATTTGATTTGTATGCCGCCCCTCTCCGCAGACTGTTCCCACCTCTTACCGTCTTGCAAGCTCTTTCATTGTTACTCTCTGTGAAGAATGTTTTCCAAGCTCTAAGTCTTTGCAGGGTTTTTTTCCCCATTGGTCTAATTTGCTTCAAATGTTCCTTTCCAGCCCTAACAATGTTCCCAACTCTTATCAGGTCGCAAGCTTTTTCATTGTTACTCTCTACAGAGAATGTTTTCCAAGCCCTAACACTTTGCAGCTTTTTCTCCATTGTTCTTCTTGCTCCAAATGTTTCTTTCCAGGTGTTAACAATGTTCCCAGCTCTTATTGGCTTACAGGCTCTTTCATTGTTACTCTCTGAGAATAATGTTTTCCAAGCCCTAAATCTTTGCAGAGTTTTTTCCTTTGCTCTACTTGCCCTGAATGTTTCTTTCCAGGTGCTAATGATGTTCCCAGCTCTTCCGGGCTTGTAAGCTCTTTCATTGTTACTCTCTCCAAATAAAGTTTTTTTAAAGCCCCAACCCTAGCCCTAAAATAATGTGCTGAAGCTGGCCAGTCTAAGGACACTAGCCAGATGAGTACCTGGTAAGCAGATTCTTACCAGGACAGTCTAAGAGTAAAGTAGTTGTAGTTAAGCCATGGTGAGTCCTCGGAGAGGGGTGGCATATACATTCAATCAATCAATCAATCAATCAATCAATAGTTATTGGCAGATGGATAGCATGGCTTGGTCATCCAAGCATCATGTAAGGTATAAGAATCTTACCTTTGGCACAATCCAGGGTTCAGACTTTTCCATGTGAATACTCTGAACCTGCAAGCATTAATAACCCTGTCTTGCTCCATCTCCTCGTGGTCTTCATTCCCTAAACTGGTGAGCTAATTGAGCTGCAACAAATCCGTAGGGGATCCCGATACTCGTGGATAGATCTTCTCTAGATTTAAACGCCAGGCTTGAATCCTGCAAGCTTTCCCAGCCCTCCTCTGCCCCTAAATCCGTTGCTTTCTCTCCCTGGATGGTCGACTAATTGAAGGATGATGATTACGGAGCCTGGAGACCTGGCGTCTTCCCCTTGCACAACAGAAAATGAAGTATGACAGCACATTACCCCACTGAACCAATTTAAGGTCTTATTATTATTAGTGCCACGCCAGGGAAAAACGTCTCTCTTTCTGCCAGACCTCTGATTTTCCCATGGGGGAAAGACAACTCCTGAGAAATGACAAAGCAGCTTTGGCATGGCATTAATGATGATTAAGGACTGTTACATCTTTATGTGTTGCAGAGCAGCGATCCAAGCACACTTCCCAAGAGAGAATTAGTGGGATTTGCCTGTCAACAGCCCCTCCTGGCTTTACCTTACTAGTCTTAGCGTAGCCAGCAATTGTTGCACAGCAAAAGTCCAGAAGAAAATGAGATGGCACCAGGGAGACACGTGAAGCCCTTTGGATTCCCACCTAGTGGTGGTCGTTTGGTCTCATTTGGCCCACATATAGAATCCAGACACTAGATAGTCCTTTCCATGCTAAGACTGGTAAGAGAAAGCGAGTAAAACTTCAGAAAAGCAGCAAAAACTTCAGAAGAGAAGGATTTAGGGGTCGTGATTTCTGACAGTCTCCAAATGGGTGAGCAATGCGGTCAGGCAGTGGGGAAAGCAAGTAGGATGCTTGGCTGCATAGCTAGAGGTATAACAAGCAGGAAGAGGGAGATTGTGATCCTGCTATATAGAGCGCTGGTGAGACCACATTTGGAATAATACTGTGTCCAGTTCTGGAGACCTCATCTACAAAAAGATATTGATAAAATTGAAGGGGTCCAAAGACGGGTTACAAGAATGGTGGAAGGTCTTAAGCACAAAACGTACCAGGAAAGACCTCATGAACTCCATCTGTAGAGTCTGGAGGACTGAAGGGAAAATGGGGACATGATCAAAACATTTAAATATGTTAAAGGTTTGAATAAAGTTCAGGAGGGAAGTGTTTAAATAGGAAAGTGAACACAAGAACAAGGGGGCACAATCTGAGGCTAGTTGGGGAAAAGATCAGAAGCAACGTGAGAAAATATCATTTGGCTGAAAGAGTGGTAGATGCTTGGAACAAACTTCCAGCAGACGTGGTCGGTAAATCCAGAGGAACTGAATTGAAACATGCCTGGGATAAACAGATCCATCCTCAGATAAAATACAGGAAATAGTATAAGGGCAGACTAGATGGACCAGAAGGTCTTCTTCTGCTGTCAATCTTCTATGTTTCTAAGTATTGCAAGGATTGGGTGAAATGGATCTTTGCCTATGAAAATAAACATTATATAAAGTGCATCTGAGTTTGCTTCTGTTTTGATTCATTCCTATTCTAGAGATGGCTGATCGGATCATAATTGGACTAATTATGTTTAATTACCAATTTAGAAGTGGAATATCTGTTCCCGGGCTTCCTGCCAACACAGAGTGAGTCATGGTAAATGAGAGATTGGAGATCAAAGAGACATTTTTGGAGAGTGTTTTATTGTTTGAGACTCTAATGAATGTCTGAGATGGAAACGGACTTATATCTTGCTTTCTGATGCATTTTAAAAACCTTTAAACCTCCCTGCTACTAAACTATGAGAACTACATGCTTAATTCTTGTCGAATCGATGTGTGTGGACCTATTTCTTGGGGGGCTCATCACTGGGACAGAACAAAGTCATGTTTGACTTCTGTAAGTTCTTGATCTTTTCCATGGAGGATTCTTAGCCTGTAGGGACATAATTTGCCATTTTCTTCTTCTTTAACTTCCCTGGTGGTGTCCTAGTTGACATTTTTCACAGATAATTTAACAACTCTTAGGTCTTTTCACTCGATATGTCCATTCCTCTTTACCTGGATGCAAATCTTGGATAAAACCGCCTGGGCTTACACTGAATAAGCTGCTTAAGGCTTAAGCAAATGACTGGATACCACTAGGAATTGTACTTAAATGTTACAAGCTGACTAGATCCTGGTGTCTCGTCCATGATAGCCTCTATGCAGGACATTTATTTTTCTCCGTACTCATCCACCCCTGTCTCTCTCTTTGCTTGGTCAACAGCCCTTTTAAATTGAGTACGTTGCTTCAAATAATAATAATAATATCTCGATCTTATTATTTCCCTGCCAGTGCCTGCTGTGAAATTAAGATGCGGGAGTTGAAATATGCTTTTCAGAAGCTCCTTTTCAACAATCCAGGGGATGAACCTCCAAGGAGCAGTTGTGAGTCTGCAGCTTCCTTGCAATTTTAAAGATAGAAATTGCAGAGAAAACTCTGCAAAAAAACAAACCCTGAAAGCAAGACAAAAAAAAAAGAGAGATGAGTTAATTTCCCTTGAATAATCTTAAAGGCAGAAATTGTTGGATCTTTTGGTAGAGAGAAGCACTTATCCTAGGAAGGCTGAGAGGGGGAAAAGTGCAATAAAAATAGATAACATTTCATATTAACAAAGCTTTAAGAAATGAAGTAGGTAGACATGTAAGAACATAAGAACCTAAGAAGAGCCAATGCTGAATCAGGCCCAAGCCCATCGAGTCCAGCATTCTGTGTCCCACAGTGGCCCCTCAATTGTCCAGGGGGATCTTGAGCAGAAAGAGAAGGCAAGACCCTCCCTTTCCCTTGACCCCCCCCCAGAGAACCCTGCCTGCCTCAACCAACAGGGTGGTGGCACATGGACATCCATTTCAATAACCACCATGGATACACTTGGCATCCATGAATCTGTCTCATCCTGCCTTGAAGCTATCAAGGCTGACAGCTGTCACAACCTCTTCTGGAAGGGAATCCCATCAACCAAGGAGCCTCTGAGTGAAGAAATATCTCCCTTTATTTGTCCTCAGTTTCTTACCTATGAGCTTCAGGGAGGGCCCCCTTGTCCTAGTCTTGTGTGATAGAGAAGAGGATTTTTCTCCATCCACCTTTTCTACCCCATGCATGATTTTATACACTTTGATCAAGTCTCCCCTTCAACGCTGTCTTTCAAGGCGGAAGAGACCAGGGGGAGCTCTCCAGGGTCCTGAAGGAGGGAGTGTAGATCAAGTACCAAATGGACATCTTCCTGAACACCATCAGTCTGCTAAAAAAATAATCCCTTCAACACCGTCAAACTATTCACTAAGTCTGCACTACTATTACTATTAGTTTTTTCTCATCATTCCTAGCACCCATCTTCTCCCACTTATGAGTGTATGATTATAACTTGTTGTTTATATCCTTAAGATTTTTATTAATACCGATTGGTTATTTGATCCCTATGACAATCATTAAATGTTGTACCTCATGATTCATGAAAAATTATTATTAGTATTATAATTTATTAGATTTGTATGTGGCCCTTCTCTGAAAACCAAAAATGCATCTTTAGTTTTATATACACTCAGGGCAGCTGCACCAAAGACAAATTCTTGTGTGTCCAATCACACTTGGCCAATAAAGAATCCTATTCTATTCTATTCTATCCCATCCCATCCCATTCCATTCCAATCTATTTTATTCTACTCTACTCTATTCTAATCAATGCATCTAATTATACACGAATGCCTATATAATCAATGCATCTGGTTATTAGGCATTTTCAATCAAGGAAAATAAAGACCTACCGGTATCCACAATATATTCGGTAAAGCCAGCAATTAATAAAGGGCCTGAGATCCAGCTGCAGTTTGCTAAACTCACAATAAACTCTCCATCAGGACAACAGCTGGAATGGGAGTTGCTGCCCTCTGGCTGCTTCGACCAAACATTGCCAGGGCTTCCCGGCAGCCCTCGAAAGGGTTAAGAAGAAACAATGAAATTGAAAATTTTGGGTGGCTGAGCTGGAAGCTGCTAAGAGAGCAGTTTTCTTTTTCTGTTGCAGCCCCTAAGCAAGTACTGTAAAATTCCATTTGAATCTCTATATCCAGAGAGAGAGAGAGAGAGACGGGGGAGGGAAGAGAGCTCGCAGTCCACAAACTGCCACATGCTGACAGTGATAAATCCAAAAAGGCACAACTGTTAGCACTGCAATTTTCAACGCCCCACAAAAGAAGCTGGTTCAGTTGCTCGGATGACCAGAAAATATGTACAACTGTTCACAGCTTCCTCCAGGTTTATAAATATAATTAAATTTGCTTCCAGAATTTGCTTCAGCGGTGGGTTATAATTCCTTCGATCCGCTGGGACGTTCCATCGCTTTTAATTAAGAAGAACTCCGGTCTTGTTCTTTTCCAAAAGGGAACCGTCCCTTGAAAAGTGTTGCGTGTTCTAAGTGAGGCTGGAGCACAAGTGGTCTAGACTTGACCGATACTACAAGGCTACTCCGGTGTCCAAGGAAGGTCAGCTCAGCCAGAGGATGCGTGCAACATCACAATGCACACATCTTCTTGTTTTGTATGTGGGTGCAATGCCATGCACAGCATCTTGCAGAGTTTAAATAGAATAGAATAGGATTTTTATTGGCCAAGGGTGACTGGACACTCAAGGAATTTGTCTTTGGTGCAGATGCTCTCAATGGACGTAAAATAAAATATAGATTTGTCAAGAATAGAATGGAATGGAATGGAATAGAATAGAATAGAATTCTTTATTGGCCAAGGGTGATTGGACACACAAGGAATTTGTCTTTGGTGCAGATGCTCTCAGTGTACGTAAAAGAAAACATACATTTATCAAGAATCATGAGGTACAACATGGAATGCAGCATTCAGTTTTGGTTGACCTGATGCAAAAAGGATGTTGAAACTCTAGAAAGAGTGCAGAGAAGAACAACAAAGAGGATTAGGGGACCGGAGGCTAAAACATATGAAGAACGGTTGCAGGAACTGGGTTTATGTCTAATTTAATAAAAAGAAAGACCAGGGGAGACATAATAGCAGTCTTCCAAGATCTCAGGGGTTGCCACAAAGAAGAAGGAGTCAAGCTACTCTCCAAAGCACCAGAGGGTAGAACAAGAAGCAACAGGTGGAAACTAAACAAGGAGAGAAGCAACTTAGGACAAAGGAGAAACTTCTTGACAGTTGGAACAATTAATCAGTGGAACAGAAGTTGCTTCCAGAAGTTGTGAATGCTCCAACACTGGAGGTTTTTAAGCAGATGATTCTTGACAAATGTATATTTTTCTTTTATGTATGCTGAGAGCATCTGCACCAAGACAAATTCCTTGTGTGTCCAATCACACTTGGCCAATAAAATTCTATTCTATTCAGATGTTGGATGACGGAGTGAAGGAGTGTAGGGTCTCCTGCCCAAGCAGGGGGTTGGACTAGAAGACCTCCAAGGTCCCTTCCAACTCTGTGGTTGTTATTCTTGTTATTAAATATCTGCTGGGGGCATGGAATTGCTTCCACTCTTTAAAACACGTTTCTTCTTTTGTCATCCATGGAAATATAATCTTCTGGCTTTTGAAAAATATTTCTCAAAATATTTCAATCTTCTAGGAGAGAGGTGGGTGTTAACTTTGTACAATAAGGAGGGGTGAACTTCAGTTCCTCGCCTGGAATTCTGGCTGGGGAATTGCTTGTGCCAGCTGGGGAATCCTGGGAATTGAAGCCCAGCCATTCCTAAATTTGCCAGATGGAGGAACGTTGTGCTAGAGAACGGGGCTGTTTGGGTCCTTCAGCAGCAGTGGCTGTGAACATATTTGCTTTCAAAATAGGGGAATTTGTTCAGCTCTCATGTTTCCACTTGCTCTTAATTGCCTCTCCAAATATTAAGCCTGTGTTCATGTTTAACTCCTGATAACAACATGGGTGAACATTCCTGCTGCCTCTCCCTGTTTTCCACATTCCTATTATGATTCCTATGATTTCCTACAGTGTCTCCCACCAAAGCAACTTCCATTCCACTGATTAATTGTTCTCACTGTCAGGAAATTTCTCCCTAGTTCTAGGTTTCTTCTCTTGCCTACAGACTGGATTTGCAGACTGACTGACTAACTAACTAACCAACCAACCAACCAACCAACCAACCAACCAACCAACCAACCAACCAACCAACCAACCGGATGGATGGATGGATGGATGGATGGATGGATGGATGGATGGATGGAAAGAAGGACCAGGAGAGTTGAGACTTCTTGGCTAATCTCAAGGAAAGGGACGAGGGGACTGGAGGCTAAAACACATGAAGAACAGTTGCAGGAACTGGGTTTATGTCTAGTTTAATGGAAAGAAGGACCAGGGGAGACACAATAATAGTGTTCCAACATCTCAGGGGTGGCCACAAAGAAGAGGGAGTCAACCTATTCTCCAAAGCACCTGAGGGTAGGACAAGAAGCAATGGGTGGAAACTAAACAAGCAGAGGGGGTGGCACAGTGGCTAGAGTGCTGCACTGCAGGCTATTTCAGCTAACTGCTAGCTGTAGTTCAACAGTTCAAATCTCACCACCAGCTCCAGGTTGACTCAGCCTTCCATCCTTCCGAGGGGGGTCAAATGAGGACCCAGATTGTTGGGGTTTGCAAGAGGGTGACTCTCTGTAAACTGCTTAGAGAGGGCTGGAAAAGTACTAGGAAGCGGTGTATAAGTCTAAATGCTCTTTATTTATTTATTAGATTTGTATGCTCTTGCTATTCTTTCCTTCCTTCCTTCCTTCCTTCCTTCCTTCCTTCCTTCCTTCCTTCCTTCCCTAACTCTGCCCACTGCCAGCAGTTCAATCCTCACCACCTAAAGGTTGACTCAGCCTTCCATCCTTCCCAGGTGGGTCAAATGGGGACCCAGGTTGTTGGGGTCAATAGGCTGATTCTGTAAACTGCTTAGAAAGGGCTGGAAAAGCACTAAGAAGCAGTATATAAGTCTCAATGCTGTTGCTATTTTTTAAAAATCCGCCTTCCCCTGTGGGTGCAGCTGGATTGCTTCAACATCCACAGCACAATTATTCTGTGAAGTTCTGGAAGCAAACCAGACAGAATATTAGCAAACTCAGTCACTGTGGGGTTTTTTAAAAAGGCAAATGAAATGCTAATGAGAGCAAATATAAAAGCTGATAAGCAGAGATTTTGCTTTGTTTCTGACATGTGGGTCAAGAAGAAGCAGGCACTTAAAAACACAATTAGATGAGTAGGGTTATCCGGTTACCCAGTGTGCAAAATCATGCGCAATGCATTTTTACTATGAGGAGTACATTCTCAGCAAAGCAGGGTGAGCCCCAAACCAGTGCAGTGATTTTTTGCTCCCCACTTTCAAAGTTTTAAAGAATTATTTATAAAGAATAACATGCTCTGCTTTTCAACTGGGAATCCCATCAGCTGCTAACATAGCAAATTCATTCTCTCTCTCTCTTTCTCTCTTTCTCTCTCTCTTTCTTTCTACCTCTCCCTCCCTCCCTCTCTCTCTCTCTCTCTCTCTCTCTCTCTCTGTGTTTGTCTTTTGAATTTGATAAACTAGGTGAGCCAATTTATTAAGTTCAGGTCAAAAGCAGTTTATCTCCTAGGTCACATAGTACTTGATACTGAGGCTGCGAAGAATATTTTCCAAGGCCTAAGTCTTTGCAGGGTTTTCCCCATTGCTCTACTTGCTCCAAATGTTTCTTTTCAGGTGCTAATGATGTTTCCAGCTGTTACCCGGCTTGCAGGCTCTTTCATTGTTACTCTCTCTGAATAAAGGTTTTTTAAAGCCCTAACCAGGAGATTAAAATAATGTGCTGAAACTGACCAGACTAAGGACGCTGGCCAGGTGAATACCTGGTCAGCAGATTCTTTCCTTATTTCCCTCCCCAAAAACTAAAGTGCATCTTATCCTCTGAAAATACGGTAGATGTATTGGCCATTAACAGGTTCCAAGTTTCTAAACACATTATGAATTTTAATTCTAAAATTTTAGCATAAGAAAATAAAGGGGGGGAAATGGAAATTTACTGAGTGGTTAAATAATTATGATTTATTCTCGTGTTTTTACTGCTCCTTAAAAACTGCTGATATCTTGCAAGACCCGTACCAAATTGAGGCCTCTTCAACACAACCGCAATTTATCGCAATTACATTTTTTCAACCCATTGTGGTGATTTTCTGGATTTAATCGTTTGCTATTATATACATATTTAAATATGTAAACATTTAATTATTTCGATGTTGGGCTTTCGTCCTGCTGATAAACACCAGCCTTTAGTTCCACTGCGCATTCCATTTCAGGATTGAAACCTCTCTCCTCTGAAGGGGTGTTTCACATTATTATTATTATTATTATTATTATTATTATTATTAATTAGATTTGTATGCTGCCCCTCCCCGTGGACTCAATCAGGTGGCCTAAGAATTGCCATATTTTTGGAGTATAAGATACACTTTAGTTTTTGGGGAGGAAAACAGGGAAAAGAATCTGATGACCAGGTATTCATCCGGCTAGCGTCTTTAGTCTGGTCAGCTTCAGCACATTATTTTATCCCCTGGTTAGGACTTTAATTAAACCTTAATCAGAGAAAGTAAAAATGAAAGAGCTTGTAAGCCAATAAGAGCTGGGAACATCGTTAGCACCTGGAAAGAAATATTCGGAGCAAGTAGAGCAATGGGGAAAAAAGCCTGCAAAGACTTAGGGTTTGGAAAACAGTCTTTGCAAAGAGTAACAATGAAAGAACCTGCAAGCCAGTAAGAGCTGGGAACATTGTTAGCACCTGGTTTGGTCTGGAAAGAAACATTGGGAACAAGTAAACCAATGACCAAAAAAACCCTACAAAGACTTAGGGTTTGGAAAACATTATTCACAGAGAGTAACAGTGAAAGAGCTTGCAAGCCAGTAAGAGCTGGGAACATTGTTAGCACCTGGTTTGGTCTGGAAAGAAACATTGGGAACAAGTAAACCAATGACCAAAAAAACCCTACAAAGACTTAGGGTTTGGAAAACATTATTCACAGAGAGTAACAGTGAAAGAGCTTGCAAGCCAGTAAGAGCTGGGAACATTGTTAGCACCTGTTTAGGGGCTGGAAAGAAACTTATTCGGAGCAAGTTAGAGCAATGAAAAAAAACCCTGCAAAGACTTAGGGCTTGGAAAACATTCTTTGCAGTGAGTAAGAATGAAAGAGCTTGCAAGGTCAGAGCTGGAAAGATCATTAGCAGCTAGTTAGGGCTGGGGGAAAAAAACACCACAACTACATTCAGAGCATAAGACGCACCCAAATTATCAGCCTCTTTTAGGGAGGAAAAAGGTGAGTCTTACAGTCTGAAAAATATGGTAATAAAACATCTGGAGTGAAAGAAACCGACTGTGTCATCCTGAGGGCTGAGCCACTTGGTATGGGAAGTTTTTGCGACATGTGGTGGGAGAGTCCGTATTGAAGCCTTATGCGCTGATCTGGAAAACGGTGTTGAACCTCTTTGGCTCGATTGACAAGACCTGTGGCTCCTGCGACATTTATCTGATTAATATTGCATGTCAACCAGTAAATAGGAAAGACATGAATCCCCTGTCAGTCATGAGGGCTGAAGAAACAAAGAAAAAACACATTTGCCAAAGAGCAGCTGTTAGTAACATGCGAGTGACAAAAGCAATTACTGCCTTGGAAATGGGCAGACGTTGCTCCTTGTCAAAAGTACTACAATTAGGGTCTGTTTTGAAGTCCTAGAAACATAGGATCGGGAGGGTCCTTGGAGGTCTTGTAGTCTGACCTCCTGCTTGAGCAGGAGACCAAGGTGGCACAGTGGTTAGAGTGCTGCTTCTGCTGACTACTGGCTGCACTTCAGCAGTTCAAATCTCACCACCGGCTCAAGGTTGACTCAGCCTTCCGTCCTTCCGAGGTGGGTCAAATGAGGACCCAGATTGTTGGGGGCAAGAGGCGGATTCTGTAAACTGCTGAGACAGGACTGGAAAAATACTATGAAGCTATTGCTATTGCTCGCTCTTCCTTCCTTCCTTCCTTCCTTCCTTCCTTCCTTCCTTCCTTCCTTCCTTCCTTCCTTCCTCCCTCGCTCCTTCCCTCCTTCCCTTCCTTCTGTCCTTCCTTCCTAAATCCCAGCAGCTGATAAGGTCCCACAGAGTTGGCCTTCTCTGGGTCAGTAGGAGATGCTTGGAACAAACTTCCAGCAGACGTGGTTGGTCAATCCACAGTCACTGAATGTAAACATGCCTGAGATAAACATAGATCCATCCTAAGATAAAATACAGGAAATAAGGGCAGACAAGATGGACCAGGAGGTCTTTTTCTGCTGTCAGTCTTCTATGTTTCTGTGTTTGTGTAGGGAGTTGTGTTGCGCGTGGAGGAGTGGAGGGCTCTTTTGGTAAAGATCTCCTGGTAAAGATTTTGATTTGTTGCACTGAGCCGTTGCCCTTCTCTGGGCTAAAGCCCTGATTAATGATAACCTGACACCTGATGGGTCCAGTCTTGATGACTTGGTGAGAAGCTGGTCTGCTTTGTCCCTCGCCAAGCCCAGACGGAGCAAATCCGGACTGACCAGCTGCCACAGCTACAGAAAAACCTGGCAGTCAAGGCCAAGCTAAGCTATTATGCATTTTGCTTGTGAACCACGAGGCACCGCAGGGAATCTCTAGTAGCTCATTAATGTGAGAAAAAAACCCAGCAGGACAATTATTACAACTGCTGTTTATGGCCTGTAAGACTCTGGGTTTCATTTGCCGCTTGTGAAACAAATGGAAGCAAAGTCTTTGGTACCAACAAATTTTATCCTATGAAGTTTATTTGTTTGTTTGTTTGTTTTATAGTTTGTGTCAAAGGGGCCTCCTGCTGGTTCAGGAGACCCTAGGCCACCCCACACCTAGGGCAGTCCAGTCTCCCCTTGAAGGTCCCCAGTGTTTGGGCATCGCAAGCTCTGCAGACAAGACGTTCCACTGGCTTCGCCCAAGATTTTAGGGGAAAGTTCAAAGTCTTCCCCAAGTATTTCTGAGTTGAAATATTTTGATTGTTACTGTCAGCTGAAATGGACTGATTGATTAGCTTTCTCTTATCTGTCTTAAACTCTTTAAAAGTTACACTTTTATTTTATATTTTTTAATGTATTGGTGTTTTTTAAGCCTCATGGAAAGTAAACTCCTCATTATTACTGTTATGTCCTGAAGAAGCAGGGAAGCAAAATACTCTAAACTCGACTGTAGAAAATACGACTTTAGCAACCGAGTAGTTGATGCCTGGAACTCACTACCTGACTCTGTAGTTTTCATCACCAAAACCCCAAATCTTTACCCTTCTTAGACTGACCACTGTTGACCTCTCCCGATTCCTAAGAGGTCAGTAAGGGGCGTGCATAAGTGCACCAGCGTGCCTTCCGTCCCCTGTCCTCATGTTTCTCTCCTATTAGTACCAATATTATATAAACAGTGTTATTTCTTTGTATACTACCAATACATACTTGACAAAAATAAATAAATAAACAAAATAAAAGATTTCTCTTCCAATTCTCAAAAAATAGGGTTTGGGCATTCCTAACCTCTGCAGACAAGACGTTCCACTGGTTGATCGCTCTCACCGTCAGAAAGTCCCTCCTTATTTCCAGGTTGAATCTCTCCTTGGTCAGCTTCCATCCATTATTCCTTGTATGACCTTCTGGTGCTTTGGAAAATAACGTGACCCCCTCCTCCCTGTGGCAGCCTCTCAAGTAGATAGAGTGCTATCATGTCCTCCCTGGACCTCCTCTTCGCTATGTCCAGTATCCAATTCCTGCAACCTTTCCTCGTGTGTTTTGGTTTCCAGTCTCCTTATCATTCTGGTTGCTCTCTCCTGCACTTTCTCTAGAGTTTCAATATCCTGTTTGTAGTAGTGAATGCAGTACTCGAGGTGTAGTCTGACTAGGGCATGACAGAGGGGTATGAGTACCTCCCTAGTCCTAGATTGTCTCCCTCTGTTGATACAGCTCAAGATTGTGTTGGCTTTTCTAGCCTCTGCTGCACATTGATGGCTCGTAAGTTAAGAGAGCGCATCTGCAAATAATAATAATAATAATAATAATAATAATAATAATAATAATAGCAGCAACAACAACAGCAACAACAATAACAACAACAACAACAACAATAATAATAATAACAATAATAATAAAAATTACAGTGGTACCTCTACATAAGAACACCTCTACTTAAGAACTCTTCTAGATAAGAACCGGGTGTTCAAGATTTTTTTTGCCTCTTCTTAAGAACCATTTTCTACTTAAGAACCTGAGCCCGGAAAAAATTCCCAGGAAATTTGAGAGTTTCCTGCCATTCCCCCTTTAATCCTGGCCATCTTGGGCTTTTCTGGGCTGCCAGAGGAGCCTTTCGGTGGCGCTTAAAGAGACTTTGGCAGCCCAGAGCGAACGGAGCGTTTCTGGGTTGCCATCTGAATAAAGTTCTTACAAACCTCTTCTGATGGGAGAGTGCCCACTGCATTATTGTTTGTTTCTACCTTCTCTTCTTGGAAAGCAAAAAAATAAATAAAAAATCAATGAAGGATAATTTTCTGCTGAAATAGTATATTTTTTTAACTAAGCACCAGTATGCATTACTGTCTAAAGTGCATAGTTAAGCAATAATGCACAGCATTGTTGAAAGGGAGATTAACAATTAAGCAAGTAAAAGAAAGCAGGGAATGTTTGTGATTTAGGTCTAATTTAGGTCTAATCTCTAAAGACTTGGTTTGCCATAGAGTGTGGGAACTTGGCTGCGGAGTAGAGAATAATGATGGGCACTCAAAGACCATTCTCAGTGTCAGCGCTGCTGCCTTTTCCGGTTACAGTTTCGGAGGCTTGGGTTTGTAAGTGGAAAATGGTTCTTGAGAAGAGGCACAAAAGTCTTGAACAGCCGGTTCTTAACTACAAAAGTTCGTAAGTAGAGGCATTCATAGGTAGAGGTACCGCTGTACAAGACTTTAATTGCTTCCTTTTATGCAGATTCTGAAGAGAACCAAGGGAACTCTGATTCATACTCGTACGCGCGCGCACAAACAAACACTTGAGAATATAGCACAGCACAGTAGTATCTTTCATCCATCCACTCTTTATCTGGAGAACTATCTCTAGAATGAAATTGAAAAATGCAAACAGTGACTCTGGTTTGCTGATAGGATCTGAATTGGCTGTTTGCACTTAAACTTAGAATGAAATCTCAGTAGCTTTTAGATTCTGCGATACCTTTTTTTGCTGATGAAAATGCTGGCAAATCTCCATCCATTATAAAGCTTCTAGCACTATCTAGTAACTTGATTTATGACCCCCCTCTCTGCTTACATAACTAGGGTTACTCGGGCGGTTAACCCCATAACCGGTGGAGTAGATGAGTTGTAGTAAAAGAGTTGTAGGAGCACAACTTTGGAAATTGTAATTTTTTTCTTCCCAGAACTTGGGAGATAATATCATTTATGGAAGCCCAGGGAATTTCTCTAGTGATAGCCATTTCTTCAGCTTCCAAATGATCCTGTCATGGGCATCCTTTCTCTAATGTAGCAATCATCTGAAAACATATAGCACAAAATAAAGAATGAAAAATGACATTGTAATAGGTATAAAATGGAGGAGGACGAGGACGAGGAGGACGAGGAGGAGAAGAAGGAGAAGGAGAAGGAGGAGAAGAAGAAGAGGACGAGGAGGACGAGGAGGAGATGGAGGAGGAGGAGGAAGAAGAGGAGGAAGAAGAGGAGGAGGAAGAGGAGGAGGAGGAAGAGGAGAAGAAAGTGGTAGCAGAGGAGGAGACAATCCTGCAGTGTGAAGGAATTGGACTTGATGAATCTAAGGATCCCTTCCAATACACAAAAATCACAATTAGATGACTAGCATTGGCCACAAAGCTCTAACTCAGGGGTCCCCAAACTTGGCAACTTTAAAACTTGTGGACTTCAACTCCCAGAATTCTCCAGCCAGCATTCTGGGAGTTGAAGTCCTCAACTCTTAAAGTCGCCAAGTTTGAAGACACCTTCTGTAAATGCTCATATCTCTAGCTTTGCTTGTCGGTAGAGAAGAAAGCAAACAGGCGAACTGAATTTGGAGCAGCCTTGTCTCTTTTTCATTCCTGGCACAGAATTTAACTACTGACAACTTTTTTCTTCTTAAAAAAAATTGTGTTTCTTCTTAAAAAGCCTCAGGGCCACTTTCAAAAGGCTGAATTAATGTTTTTTTAATAGCGAAACCACAATATATTTAAGCATGACCAGTGGACTCAATGGAAACCAAGAAGTAGAGATGAATGCTGATGGGGCCTCTCTGACCACACGCTGGGCTTAACGGCCAGGAGGCAGAAGCTTCCGGTAGGATCCCAGGGGAGCTTCACAAATTTGCTATTTGTTCATGGCCACAAGCTCATGTATAGAATGATTCCACCTTCTGATCTGAATTTGAAAACCTGACTCACTTGCTCTATTGTTGGATTCCTGCTCGCTGCATAGTTCTCTCCTTCTCTCCCTCCCTCTCCCTCTCTCTCCATATATTATTATTATTATTATTATTATTATTATTATTATTTATTAGATTTGTATGTTGCCCCTCTCCAAAGACTTGGGGTGGCTCACAACAATAATAGAAACAATATAACAGTGAAACAAATCTAATATTAAAAATAAAACATATATAAATCCCCAGCAATTAAAACCATACAACACATACATACCAAACATAAAATATAAAAGCCTGGGGGAGGATGTCTCAGTTCCCCCATGCCTGGCGATAAAGGTGGGTCTTGAGTAATTTGCGAAAGATAAGGAGGGTGGGGGCCGTTCTAATCTTTGGGGGGAGTTAATTCCATGGGGTCGGGGCCGCCACAGAGAAGGCTCTTCCCCTGGGGCCCGCCAAACAACATTGTTTGGTTGATGGGACCTGGAGAAGGCCAACTCTGTGGGACCTTATCGGCCACTGGGATTTGTGCGGTAGAAGGCGGTTCCAGAGGTATTCTGGTCCAATGCCATATATGAAGATCTTAGCATATTCTGGTTTCTTCCTGTGTAGGATTCAGATATTTCTGGTGACGTTTCGACAAGGTCCCACTCGTCATCTTCAGGCTGGTGCTTCTGTCCTTGTGCCAGGGCAAACACAGCGAGACCTGAGCTGCCTTCCCTCTATAAATACTGGTGGGTGAGTGTGGAGTGCTGGCTCAGCAGCTGCAAGAAATAGTGTAAGGGCAGACTAGATGGACCAGGAGGTCTTTTTCTGCTGTCAATCTTCTATGTTTCTTAAGAGAAACTTCCCAATTCTTTCCAGCTCTTTTTGAGTATGACATCCATGGCTTCCATTCCAGGACAACCGACTGATTTCCATAATGCTTGCATTCGATTTAGTTCACAGGACCCAGCCAAATGGAAATGCCCTTGCTTTGAAGGACCACTCCTTCTGCCCGTGGTCTGATCTTAGCCTCCTTTGTGGTGAAGGACTGGACATTCCTTCTTTTTAACTGCCCGTATTTCCTTCCTGAGCCAGCTTCAATCCGACAAGCGTCTTCCATGGTTACAGAGTTGTGTTAACAGCGTCTTTATCAAAAGCTCTTTTGAAATCTTGAATCTATTACGCTCGTTGTTCCTGTTTTATTCTTTCTTTTGTTAAGCTCGAGTGAGCCTCCGCGTTTTTCATGAGTGCAATTTCCTCCCCTTTTCGAAAGCACCAGGTTTTTCTTCTATCATCAGAGAAGAGTTGAGACGTTGATTTGTAATGTTGACCTTATTTATTCTTCTGAAACACCTTTTTCCTCTTGAAAAGCTTGAAGATGAACACCAGAGAAGGCTGTTGAAGACACCGTAGAACCCTTGAAACCTGGAGATCAAATTGCCCCTTGGACACTGACTCAAAAACCTGGGTGGAGGTCAGTCAGGATTCACACTTTAGAATGACCGCATGGAACAGTGGGATTCTCAATGGTTTTATTTATTTGTTTGTTTGTTTATTTTATTTATTTATTTATTTGATTTGTTTTGTCAAGTACATATTGGTGGTATACAAAGATATAACAATGTTTATATACATGATACTAGTGTGAGAGAGAAACATGAGGACAGGGGACGGAAGGCACGCTGGTGCACTTATGCAGGCCCCTTACTGACCTCTTAGGAATCAGGAGAGGTCAACAGTGGAGAGTCTAATAGTAAAGTTTTGGGGATTAGAAGATGATACTACAGGGTGTGGTAGTGAGTTCTATGCATCAACTACTCGGTTACTAAAGTCGTATTTCCTGCAGTCAAGTTTGGAGTGGTTTACATTAAGTTTGTATCTGTTGTGAGCTCGTGTGTTGTTGTGGTTGAAGCTGAAGTAGTCGTTGACAGGAAGAATGTTGTAGCGGGTGATTTTATGGGCTATGCTTTGGTCATGTTTAAGGTGGCGTAGTTCTATGCTTTCTAAACCAAGGATTGTAAGTCTAGTAGATTTGTATGCCACCCCGAGTCTTTGGAGAGGGGCGGCGTACAAATCTAATAAACTATAACTATAACTATTTGGTTGCGAGTGGAGGAGTGGAGGGCTCTTCTTGTAAAGTATCTCTGGACATTATCTAGTGTTTATGTCCGAAATGCAGTGTGGGTTCCAGACAGATGAGCTGTATTCAAGGACTGGTCTGGCGAAGGTTTTGTATGCTCTGGTGAGTAGTGTGAGATTGCTGGAGCAGAAGCTACGTAGGATTAAGTTAACAACTCTTGAAGCCTTTTTGGCGATGTTGTTGCAGGGGGCAACTTTGGCACTGAGGTCAGTGGATATGAGTATTGCAAGGTCTTTTACCGAGTAGGGGTTGTCTGTAAGGTCTTGATAATATAATCAGGTAGAGGACTTCTTGTATGCCTAACTCTTCGATTCTCTACAGCAGATCCATTTATCCGTCCTTCTGACGTAGGGTGAAAGTTCAGTCCCACTTGGGTTACTAAGAAATGGAAAATCTGAATTTTCTAGTTCAGCTGACAGCCATTAGTTAGCTGGCTTCATTAGTTAGCTGAGAGCTTTCCTAGTATTCAATTCAATTCAATTCATTAGATTTGTATGCCGCCCCTCTCCGAAGACTCGGGGCGGCTCACAACAGTAATAAAAACAGTATAACAATGGAACACATCTAATAATAAAATTATATAAAAACCCCCCAACAATTTAAAATATACAGCTTCCTAGTGTTTTTCCAGGCCTGCCTAAGCGGTTTACAGAATCCGCCTCTTGCAAAGCCCAACTATCGGGGTCCTCCTTTGACCCAACTCGGAAGGACAGAAGGCTGAGTCAACCTTGAGCCGGTGGTGAGATTTGAACTGCTGAACTACAGCTAGCAGTTAGATGAAGTAGCCTGTGGTGCTGCACTCTAACCACTGCACCACGCAGCTCTTAGCAAGTGCTAATGTTGGGCAAACTCAATCGAAGATGTCATATGAACACAAGATATTTCAAAAATCTACAATTACGGTTGTGTAGATGGACATCTAAAGTTGGGTCACAAGGTGAATCCAGAAGGGCCCCCTTTGGAACCTTGAATCATAACTGTGAATGGTCACTAAGCAATCGGTCCTTAGTTGAGGACTATTTAAGTCTATTTCCTGCCATTGGCGTCTCTGGGAAAGGAGACCATCTGGTGCTTCTAGAAAGAAAAGATTTCCCATGTCTATTCCCTCCTGAATGCCTGGGAATGAATGTCTTCTCACTAAACCCAGAGTTAGCTCAGCTAATTATTATGTTAAATATACTGTAGAAAATTGCTCCAGAGAAAATGATAATCCTGCTATTGTGCCAGGAGGAGAAGGAAAACTCTACATTATAGTTCATTTTCTTCATCTTCGATTCTGCAACGCTTCAAGAGGTCAGAGGTCACAGCTGGCTGGATTTTGTTAAGGTATGGTTTTGTCAATCTGAGTCTTGTATTGGCAGTTCTGTGTTAGCAAAAACCTCGGAAGAGAAGGATTGAAGGGTCGTGATTTCTGACAGCCTCAAAATGGGTGAACAGTGCAGTCAGGCGGCAGGGAAAGCGAGTAGGATGCTTGGCTGCATAGCTAGAGGTCTCACAGGAAGGAAGAGGGAGATTGTGATCCCACTGTATAGAGCGCTGGTGAGACCACATTTGGAATAATACTGTGTCCAGTTCTGGAGACCTCACCCACAAAAAGAGATGGATCAAATTGAAGGGGTCCAAAGACGGGCTACAAGAATGGTGGAAGGTCTGAAGCATAAAACCTATCAGGAAAGACTTCATGAACTCAATCTGTAGAGTCTGGAGGACAGAAGGAAAAGGGGGGACATGATCAAAACATTTAAATACGTGAAAGGGTTAAATAAGGTTCAGGGGGGAAGTGCTTTTAATAGGAAAGTGAACACAAGAACAAGGGGACACAATCTGAGGTTAGTTGGGGAAAGTTTAGAAGTAATGTGAGAAAATATTATTTTACTGAAAGAGTAGTAGATGCTTGGAACAAACCTCCAGCAGATGTGGTCGGTAAATCCACAGGAACTGAATTTAAACATCCTTGGGATAAACCTAGATCCATCCTAAGATAAAATACAGGAAATAGTATAAGGGCAGACTAGATGGACCAGGAGGTCTTTTTCTGCCGTCAATCTTCTATGTTTCTATGTTTCTATCTTTCTATGTATGTGTAGAGTAAGCTCTGAGTGGTCAAAGAGACACTTAAACACAGGTAACGTGCAGTTCTAGCAGATATCTATCTGATAGTCCAGAGATTCAAGTAATAGCTCAGTAATACAATCAAGATACAGTATATTAAGTGTATAAAATATTATTTACCTTGGCAGATACCTTAGTCAAGAACAATCCTAGTCCTTCACAGTTAAATCAGTCAGGCAGAAAAAGACCTCCTGGTCCATCGAGTCTGCCCTTATACTATTTCCTGTATTTATTTTAGGATGGATCTATGTTTATCCCAGGTGTGTTTGAATTCAGTTATAAGGGAGGTCTCCGGAACTGATATTTCATCCATTGATCCGCTGTACCAGATACAAAGAAAGAGACATCAGCTCAGCCCTTTCCCTGAAATTCCTGCCCTGCTCCTTTGAGACCAGAGATTAGATTCCTCTCTGCAGGATACCAGGCTGGCAAAATCAATTTAAACACAGCCACTTCCCTAAGGACAAGAAACAAATTTCCCCTCTCTGTGTAGCATTCTCAGCCAGGGAGGGAGAATTTTTTTGCTCACCAAAATCTTTGCTTTCAAACAGATGGTTATCCAACATTTTCTTAAAAACTTTCAGTGTTCGGGCATTCACAACTTCTGGAGGCAAGCAGTTCCACTGATTAATTGTTGTAAATATCAGGAAATTTCTCCTTAGTTCTAAGTTGCTTCTCTCCTTGTTTAATTTCCACCCATTGCTTCTTGTTCTGCCCTCAGGTGTTTTGGAGAATAGCTTGACTCCTTCTTCTTTGGGGCAACCTGTACTGTATTCAGTTCTGGTCACCACACTTCAAAAGAGACATTGAAACTCTGGAGAAGGTGCAAAAAAGAGCAACCAAGATGATTAAGGGACTGGAAACCAAGACTTACGAAGAGAGACTGGGGGAACTGGGCATGGATAGCCTAGAGAAAAGGAGGGCCAGAGCGGACATGATAGCAGTCTACAAGTATACGAGGGGATGTCACAGAGAGGAGGGGATCACTTTATTCTTCAGGGCACCAGAGGGCCGGACGAGGAACAACGGCTGGAAGCTGACCAAGGAGAGATTCAACCTGGAAATAAGGAAGAACTTCCTGATGGTCAGAGCGATCAACCAATGGAACAACCTACCAGCGGACGTTGTGAACCCCAACACTCTGGACATTTTTAAGAGAAGATTGAACTGCCACTTGACTGGTGTACTATAGGGTTCCTGCTTGGGCAGGGGGTTGAACTCGATGGCCTTCATGGTCCCTTTCAACTCTAACAATAAATAAATAAACCCCCGAGATATTGGAACACTGCTTTAATTGAATTTATTAGTGTTCTGTGCCGCCCAACCCCATGGGACTGCGAATCTCCATAGGAAATTCTCTACTTTGCTCAAACAAGCTAAAAAAAAGTTTTTCCAGACAGCAAAGGGCGAAAGAAAAATAACCCCCGAGGCTTTTAAAAATACTTGGAGTTCAGCACTAACAAAGTATTAATGCTGCTGATTTCTTTTCAATGGCATCTGATGTTCGTAATTACCGATTTATGGATGCAAAAGTGCCTCTTTTTCCCTCGACTCTGCACTGCTATTTAGTAAGAATAGGATTCCCAGGAACAGTCCTAAGCAGCCGTTTAGGATGGCAGCTGACGCCTGTGTGCTAATAATCTTTTTAAAACCGTTTTTATGGGCTTAGGGTGTCCCCTGCCAGCACTATTCCAAGAGAGACGGAAGAATTGAACGTCCTTGAACGCTCACAATTCTACAAACTGTGCTCAGGAGAGATATTCCGTTCTTTTCCCTTTATGGCTTCCGTTCTCTGAGTAACAAGTGTTTTGATCAAACCGAAGCGACTCCAAAAACTCTCTTTTCAAGGCTTTGGTTTTCAAAACTAGTCAATCTTTATTTCTCTTCTCACATTGGAAGATCTCCGGAGAGGAGTGGCATACAAGGCTAAATAATAATAATAATAATAATAATAATAATAATAATAATAATAATAACGAATGTCAAATTCTGAAGCATAACACACCAGATATCCTGATTGTGGAGAAAAAGAAAGCATGGATCATCGACATCGCAATCCCGGGAGACAGCAGAATTGAGGAGAAGCAGCTAGAGAAATTAGTGAAATACGAAGATTTAAAAATTGAGCTGCAACGACTCTGGCATAAGCCCGTGAAAGTGGTCCCAGTGGTCCTTGGCACGCTGGGTGCAGTACCAAAGGATCTCAGTGGACATTTGAAAACCATTGGAACTGACAAAATCTCCATCTGTCAATTGCAAAAGGCCGCTTTATTGGGATCAGCAAAAATAATTTGCCGCTACATCCCACAGTCCTAGGTGCTTGGGAAGCGCCCGACTGGTGACGAAATACGAAATCCAGCACAGTGATCTCGTTTGCTGTGTTGTATTGACATAATAATAATAATAATAATAATAATAATAATAAAAATAATAAAAATAATAAAAATAATAAAAATAATAAAAATAATAAAAATAATAAAAATAATAAAAATAATAAAAATATCATCACGGTTACAATGCAGCTATGCGAAAAGCACATTCCAAATCTAACGAGCTGAGTTTATAAAGCTAAATAAGTATGAAACAGAGGTTAAAAGATTATGTAATGTATTTTAAAATGTTTATATATTTAATAAAACCTTTTTCTAAATAAAAGTGAAACCGAGCAGTGTCTTAAACAACACTCCAGTGTGCCCTGATTATTATTATTTGATCACTTTCATTTGGAAGGCTGTAAACAATAACTCAGCCTTAGAAAGCTGCCGTTGTCTGATTTAGGCAAAATCGGATCAAGTGATTCTTGAAAGAAGGCAAAAGTAGATTTCTGACAGGGATTTTTTTCCCTGGGATCCTCTGGTTTCTCTTCTGTCATAAGATGATTCCCCACGGCCTTCTGCAGTTTCTAATCCAGAACTTCCACCACCGACGTCCAGGCAGAAAATTGGAGCGTGGCCAATTGTATTAAAATGGAATCTCCTTCCCCTGGAGGCAGAATTAGGGAGTAATTTCGAAGAGGGACTGAGATTTGAAGCTCATTTGTCAAGAGCTTCTACCTTCCCAAATTCTTCAGATGAATTTGAATAAGAAGAGGAGGGTCAACCAAGGGTCCAAAGCAGGGTCCTCTAACTTGGCAACTACGCTGGCTGGAGAATTCTGGGAGTTGAAGCCCACAAGTCTTAAAGTTGCCAAGTTTGAAGACCTCTGGTCCAAAGCAACTGAGGGCAGAACACGAAGCAATGGGTGGAAACCTCTCAAGAAGAGAAGCAGCCTGGAGGTCATTTATTAGATTTGAATTCTGCCCCACTCTGAAGACTTGGGACAGCTCACAACACCAATATCAATAAAGCACATATCTAATGGTCAAAACTATAGTTAAAACCCACGATCACTAAAAGACAATTGATACTACACAATCATAACCATACTCAAGTCTTACTAGTCAGAAGGGGGTACATTTATTCATGGTCGGCTGATTTAGACTTACATTACTTTAGATCTCCAGAAAAAACCTCCCAGGTGACCTCTTCTCCAACCTTTTCTTATAGGATTCTACAGCAGACAACATTCCTACCATTTTTGCTACTTCGAGCCACCTTGAAAAGGGCTCTCAATATCGTATAACGTAACCTAAACATCCTTTTAGGTTCCCATAAATAAAATTCTATGAACATATGCTTGATTGTTGATCGTTCTATCAACCAAGCTTTGGGGATGTCCCAGGCTGAGATTGATCTATCTTTGACATCTGTCATTATAGGTCAAAATAACACCCACAAACACAAAGGCTAAATTCTGTTCTGGTTTTTATTTTTCGAAAAGGAGTAACAACCTCCTGCCCTGGAGAATAATTATCTTTATTTAAATTAGAGGGAAAATAGCAGGGTGATTTGAAACGTCCTTCGGGAGGCTCCCATGTTGTGATGTTACTGAACTTTGTATGATAATTAGGTGAGAGGGTTTTTTTGCAAAGCTTCTGAAAGTTCATGCAAATGCGATGGCAGCTGTTTTAAAAGGAGCCCACTAAGGTATCACTGCGTAAGGCTTATTTTATGATCTTGAACTTCTTTCCCCAATAAAGCAAACTAAACTGAGGAAGGGATAATGGTAGGTTGTGTAAGCTGCTTCGTTCCGACCGATTGCGTCAAAGAGGGTTTTTAATTCCAGGAAATTATCAGAACAAACAATCTCTAGGCCCCTGAGGCCCCTTCCAGGCTGCAAAAAAATTATTAATATCGTTTTTATATATTTATGTTTGATTCCCATGTTCATGTTGTGTTTCAGAAAAAAGAATTCACCCAAAGGTTTCTTAGGTTCTCAGACAAACAAATAAAGAAGCAAAGACCAAATTTCTATGGAGATTCTCCATCATCCAGGTCAAGAGGCAACTGGACTTTCTCGCTTTCCTCTGGAGGCCTTTTGCTCTTCGTCCAAGAAGTTTCTTCGGTTCTGACTTCAGAGTCTTTGAGTCCAGTTGCCTTTTTGAAAAGCTTCTTTGGGGAAAACAAAGAGCAAACCTAGCTTGTCAATCCACCACTCTGTATAAGAAGGTGATCCTAACACCACGATGATCATTTGAGGTAAAATATTTGAAATGGTAAGACGGTAAAATACAGGGTGCATTCCAAAAGTAATAAAATTATTTTTAAAAAAGTAATTTATTGAACAGATCTGCACAAACACTTAAAAGTCCTGTCCTTGGGCCTCTACGCATTTTTTCCAGTGACTCTGCCATGACCGGTACGCGCCCTGGGAAGCGTCTTCAGGGACCTCTCGCAAGGTCTTTATCACGGCTGATTGGAGCTCTTCCATGGACGAAAAATGGGTCCCTTTCAGGGCTGGGGACAAAAAGAAGTCTGCTGGGGCTACGTCACAACTATAGGGGGTGGATGGGGCATCGTTGGCACCTGGTGACTGGCCAGGAACTCGCGGGCTTGTAGCGTATTGTGGCAAAGTGCGCTTTTCTTCCATAGAAGAGATCCAATCAGCCGTGATGAAGACCTTGCGAGAGGTCCCCAAAGAAGCCTTCCAGGGCACATATCGGTCATGGCAGAGTGGCTGGAAGAAATGTGTAGAGGCCCAAGGACAGGACTTTGAAGAATTTTAAGTGTTTATGCAAATCTGTTCAATAAATTACTTCTTGCCCCCAACAATCCTCCTTTGACCCACCTTGGAAGGACGGAAGGTTGAGTCAACCTGGAGCCTGGTGAGATTTGAACTGGTGAACTACAGCAGAAGCAGCTTGCAGTAATGCGCTCTAACGACTGTGCTACCAAGGCTCTACATGACTTTGTCATAACTTGCCTAAAAGGTTTATGCCCTTCTACTTTGGAATGTCATCATATCGAGACTGCAGCTTTAAAAATGTCCCCACTTGTTAGCCTCTTTCCTACAGAGAAAAAAGAAATATTTTCAGCAGATGAAACCAGGCACTTTAATTCAATGTATTTTCACTAGAAGAGTAGAGAAAATAAATATGCAACTGATTCCTGGCTGATTTTATAACAGCTCCAGGCATCTGCTAATCCACTTAGTGGTGAATTTTCTAAGGACGGAGTCAATAAAGCTACTGCTGTGTTGCTTTTGCGTAGTATGGTTTTCTTTTAGTTTCTCCCTAAGCTGTCATAATTTTTCTTTAGCAGATTTGTTTGCCTTGTTTTGCCAAACTTAATTCAATCTGCCCCAAACACTGCAATCTCTCTGGTTCTGAAAATAAAACAAAGGAGTGGACTAAGATTATTTTATAATTCCAAAGGCAAAATTGCTCTTTCACTCCCATTCTCTCTTCTCTCTTCTTCCTTCTTTCCTTCTCCCCCTTCCTTCCTTCTCTAACTTCCTTCCTTCCCATAGCATAGTATCTCCTTCCTTCCTTCCTTCCTTCCTTTCTTCCTTCCGTCCCTCCTTCCCCCTATCTCTCTCATTCTCTCTTTGGGCCCAATTTATTTATTCACATATTTGATTGTACTGAATTGGAGCAAATGACAAAGAATCGTTGCAATGCAGAATACCGAAAAGAGCAGCTCAATTCCTAAATTCCAAGCCAATCATTCTCCGGCTTCCGATTTGTTTCTTCCGTAGCCTAATCTTTTATTAATTGATCTGTCCCCATTTTTTTTCTCATTCTGATTTGGATCACCTGCTGGTGGTATGTTCTGAGATATATTGTTCCGGAGGCACCCAGAAAATATATACTTTGTGGGAGATAACTAAACTCAGCTTTGGAGTTGAGGTTGGAAGACCAGCACCCAACATATGATTCCTGTAGATCCAGAGAAGTTCTTAGCAGGAGTTGAGACATCTCGGCTAATCTCTTGAAAAGGGATTAAGGGATGATTGGAGGCTAAAACATAGGGAAAATGGTTGCAGGAACTGGGTTTATGTCTAGTTTAAGGAAAAGAGGGACCAGGGAAGACATGATAGCAATCTTCCAGTATCTCAGGGTTGCCACAAAGAAGAAGGAGTCAAGCTATTCACCAAAGGACCTGAGGGTAGGACAAGAAGCAATGGGTGGAAACTAAACAAGGAGAGAAGCAACTTGGAACAAAGGAAAAATTGTCTGACAGTGAGACCAATTGATCAGTGGAACAGATGTTGCCTCCAGAAGTTGTGAATGCTCCAACATGGGGAGTTTTAAAGAAGATGTTGGATGACCCTCTGTCTGAAGCAGTGCAGGGTTTCCTGTCTAAGCAAGGGGTTGGACTAGAAGACCTCCAGGGTCCCTTCCAACTCTGTTGTTGTTGTTGTTATCATCATCATCATCATCATCATCATCATAGTTCAGCAATGTCACACTTTGAAGGGGACACCAAGAAGCCCCAGAACACTTGCTGAGATTTGGAAGTCAAGCACCCCAAAAGTAGACAATGACAAAACCCACTTCTGGACTGTCACCAAGAAACTCACCAATAAAAATGGGAACGAGCAACTTACAAGTTCCCCTTTTTTAAAGTGTTTCCATTGAACAGAATAAATGTTGAATTTAATATTGGGAATTCCTGTTTAACTGACCATTGGTCATTAAGTCCTGAACAAGAATACTTTCTTCATTCCGACATACATTCAGAAAACAGCTCCAACCCTCTGAAAGATGAGGAAACCACCCATGGGATGGTGACTGATTCAACTTCACTCAAGTCCCTGAATTGACCTCCATGCTGCAATTCTTCCCTTTCTTCAGAACTTTGGAGAACTTCTCTCTCTGGGAGGGAAACGAATGAGATCTTTGGCCTGGTCATCTGAAGATTCAGCACCAACCACACGCTGAGCCAAAAATGCAGAAAGAAGGCTGGCAAAGCAAGAACACAACTTTCCTAATAATTGGCCGGCTTTAAAAAAAAGAAAAGAAAAAAAGAATCCAAGACTAATTAAATTTTCAACTGGAAAAGGGACCAGAGGATTCTGGAAGAGAAGCAGAACAGAACAAAATCAGAGCTGCAGAAGACAGGCTGAGGAGCTGTCAGTTCTTTGACCTGTTTTGGTTATGACCTATAAAGCCCTTCATGGCATTGGACCAGGGTATCTCCGGGACCACCTTCTGGCGCACGAATCCCAGCGACCGGTTAGGTCCCACAGAGTTGGCCTTCTCCGGGTCCCGTCGATTAAACAATGTCATCTGGCGGGACCCAGGGGAAGAGCCTTCTCTGTGGTGGCCCCGGCCCTCTGGAACCAACTCCCCCCAGATATCAGAGTTACCCCCACCCTCCTTGCCTTTCACAATCTCCTTAAAACCCACCTCTGTCATCAGACATGGGGGGATTGAGATTTTTCCCTTCCCCCTAGGCTTATAGAATTTATACATGGTATGCTTGTTTGTATGATTGGTCTCTTAAATTGGGGTTTTTTAAGATTATTTTTTAATATTAGATTTGTTACATTGTCTTCTTTATTGTTGTTAGCTGCCCCGAGTCTTCGGAGAGGGGCAGCATACAAATCTAATAAATAAATAAATAAAATAAATCGGAGTTTACACCGGTTGGAGCAGCTTGTGAAAGACCCAGCTTAAATTGCGGGCGAATAAAACTCCCGTAGAGCAGGGGTCTGAAACCTTGCAACTTTGAGAGTTGGGGACTTCAACTCCCAGAATCCTCCGGTCAGCTTTGCTAGTCAATAATGGGTTGCTACCCATGGGGGGGGGATGGGACGACACAGTGGGGATAGTAAGAACATAAGAACCTAAGAAGAGCCCTGCTGAATTGGGCCACAGCCCATCGAGTCCAGCATTCTGTGTCCCACAGTGGCCCCCCAATTGTCCAGGGGGATCTTGAGTTTATGCACTATGTATTGCATAAAATATTACGTATTCAATAAATGTGATGCGTGGTGTGATCGGACTGTATGATTGTGTATTACACAGGGTTTAGTAGTATTTTTAATATTAGATTTGTCCTACATCCTTGGCTTTTAAAAAAAAATATCCTGATTGATTATTAACATTAAAAAGAAGACAAAACAAATCCGAAACAAAAACTAAAGACAAAAATAAAAGAAACATAAATTTGCCAACCTACTTGTTGGCATTGCAACTACAGCTTTCAAACTATTATTTTCTGTATTCTTTTACGTGAGTCTTGGCTGTGTTAATTTCACACTTATGTTCAGAATTCTTTTTTCTAAAAAAAGGGGAGGGAGAGCGAGGGGGGTGGGAGGGAGGGAAGGAAAGGAAGAAAGAAAGAAAAAAGAAGACAGGAAGGATGGGAGAGAGGGAGAGAGGGAGAGGGAGGGTAGGAAGGAAGGAAGAAAGAAAGGAAGGAAGGACAGGGAGGAAGGAAAGGAAGAAAGAAAGAAAGAAAAAAGAAGGCAGGAAGGACGGGAGAGAGGGAGAGAGAGGGAGGGAAGGAAAGAAGGAATAAGAAAGAAAGAAAGAACGAACAAAGGAGAGAAAGAAAGAAGGAAAGAAAACTGTCTGTGTAAATGGAAAAAAGAGTGTGATATCTTATAATTACATTGGGCCAGTGGTGGGTTGCTACTGGTTCTCACTGGTTCAGCAAACCAGTAGTGGCCTGGTGAGAGGCTCTACCCATCTACCTGGACATCATCAAAAATGCTCTGTCCATGCGCAGAAGCCCATCCATGCCTGCATGCCTGCATTCCCAAACCAGTAGCCAAAGGTAAGTGGAGCCCACTAGTGCATTGGGTGGTGACTAGAATTGTATGTTAACACACACACACACACACACACACACACAGACAGAGAGAGGGGGGGCAGATATAACTGTACTTGAAAGGAGGTTCAGTTCCATTTCGCCTTTGAAGCCAATTTCCAGCCATCTTGACTTGTCAGAATGAATCTGGCGCCTCCCAATCATCCTGAGACGCCACGTCTGCCCAGATGCTTTTGATGCAACCCCCGCGAATCCCCAACTCAGTTCGAGTTGACAATCCCAACGCTGTTGAATCAGGCCGACTCCACAAATCGAGTTGACAATTGAAGCCCAGCTTGTCAAATGGCATCTCCATCTCCTCTGCATCCATGTTTCATGTTCAGTAGAACTGAAGTGACAGCGTTGGCACCTGTGGAAGGTGGAGATCAGCCTGACTTGGTTTTTAGTTTTTAAAAGAAAATGTCTCGATTAGTTTAGCACTTAGACTGATGACCCTTCCATTGACTCAGCTGGAAGAGTCACAAGGACAGGGCTGGACACATCTGGGATGGTTCTGCAATTAGAGTCAAGCAGAATTTTAAATATGGATTTAGATTTGTTGTGCTATAATATTGTTTTTTATTATTGTTGTGAGTCACCCCGAGTCTTCGGAGAGGGGCGGCATACAAATCTAATACATTATTATTATTATTATTATTATTATTATTATTATTATTATTATTAGAGGCGCCATGTGCTCTGTTGCATCGTCCTACAAGTTCAGACGTGACTTTCTACTAAACCCATTCCAATCGGATGGATCAACTGTTTCCAGGTGAATTCATCTTGTTGTGAATGAAGGCACTACCTGCCACTTCTACTACTAAGGCCCTTAAATGGAAGCTACTTAATGCAAGAAGTCTTGTAAATGAAATTCCCAAATTCCTCCTGCTATGACCCATTTTGACATTGTATGGCTGAACGCATCCCTCCCGAACTCCATTATCGTAGAACGATAAATTGTCATGTTTCCTGGTCTGATCAAGAAGTCTATGCAGGAGGCGGTGTTGCTATCTTTTACAAAAAGATATAATGTTTGTATACATGATGCTAGTAAGAGAGAAACATTAGGACAGGGGACGGAAGGCACACTGGTGCACTTATGCACGCCCCTTACTGACCTCTTAGGAATTGGGAGAGGTCAACAGTGGACAGTCTAAGGGTGAATTTTTGTGGGGTTGGTGATGATAGTACAGAGTAGGGTAGTGAGTTCCATGCATCAACTACTTGGTTACTAAAGTCGTATTTCCTACAGTTGAGTTTGGAGTGGATCACTGTTGTGTGCTCGTGTGTTGTTGTGGTTGAAGCTGAAGTAGTCATTGACAGGAAGAATGTTGTAGCAGATGATTTTATGGGCTATGCTTAGATCGTGTTTAAGGCGACGTAGTTCTAAGCTTTCTAAGTATAGGATTGTTAGTCTAGTTGCGTAGGGGATTTTGTTGCGAGTGGGGGAGTGGAGGGCTCTTCTCATAAAGTATCTCTGGACACTTTCTAATGTCTTTATGTCCAAAATGCAGTGGGGGTTCCAGACAGATGAGCTGTATTCAAAGATTGGTCTGGCGAAAGTTTTGCGTGCTCTGGTTAGTAGTGTGAGATTACCAGAGCAGAAGCTACGTAGGGTTGGGTTCTGTATGTATGTTTGGTTTTTTATATTAATGGGTTTTTAATCATTTTTAGTACTGGATTATTACTGTACACTGTCTTGTTATTGCTGTTAGCCGCCCCGAGTCTCCGGAGAGGGCGGCATACAAATCCAATAAATAATAATAATAATAATAATAATAATAATAATAATAATAATAATAATAATAATAATAATAATAATAATAACAACAAGTACAACTCTTGAAGCCTTTTTGGCGATGTTGTTGCTGTGGGCTTAGTGGCACTGAGGTCATTGGATTGGAGTGTCCCCAGGTCTTTTGTGGAGTGAGGGTTGTCTGTAAGGTCTTGTCTGTTCAGTCTGAATTCATACCACAGAGCTGCCGATGCTCACACTACAGGCCAGAGTGGTGGCATCTTCAGGAAAAATCTGATTTACCCATTGTCAGCTAATGATGCTGCAAAGATCCTTGGCGTATTCAGCCATCAGAAAGAAGTGGGTCATATTGCAGCTATTAGCATAATTCTCACTACAGCCTTCAAGAAAAGAGATGTCGCGTGACAGCACACAATTCAAAGACGCCCTACATCCCATCACCACACAGCAGCTGCTTTTGTAGATGTGTTTGTGGGTTTCATGATATGCTGGGTATAGAATCAACGAAGGCAACCTCCCTTCATATAAGGGGCTGCGTTTTCATGGACTAAATTGTCCTTTTAAATATCATGCAATTCTCTGAGGCTAGGAATAGGAACAAGCTTTTGAAGAAATAATACGAAAATATTATAAATTTAATGTAAAAGAGATAAAGGAGTGAGAAATATGATTGAGAGAGCCCGGTTAATGGAAAGAGAAAAGAAGGTAGCATTAGATAAACATATGGCATATATTTAAATATAAACTAGAACAGGTTTGAAATGGAATTCAAGATCTAAGAAAACGATTATTAGAATTGAAAGTGAAGAAAAATAGCTTAACCGGTCACTTTTCAGATCAAAATTAGCTATTGAAATTATACTTCAGCATTTTTTATATAAAGTTCTCTCTTAGCCTTTTCTTAGACAGGCTGAATAATTCGTGATTTGAAATGTGATTTAGGATATTTTACTAATTTTTATATAAGGGATTTCACAAACATACTTTTATTCACTGGAGGTATGTGTGTTGTAATGCAGTGTTTCCCAACCTTGGCAAGTTGAAGGTATTTGGACTTCAACTCCCAGAATTCCCCAGCCAGTGAATGCTGGCTGGGGAATTCTGGGAGTTGAAGTCCAAATACCTTCAACTTGCCAAGGTTGGGAAACACTGTTGTAATGTATGTATGTTTTTAAGGTGGAGAAAAATGAAAAAAAAAATTATGCCTGAAAAAAAATATTATAAATGGGCAGCAAACTCCCCCTTCAATTAAGAGGCAGTTAGAGTTTATTCACATTTACTTTACTTTAAGCCAAAGTGAACATAAATAGTTTCCCTATTCTGTAATTGTTCTGTTGGGCTCTCTGGTAGAATCCTCCCAAAAATTCACAGGTACAAATTTCAGACCCACACACGTTTGAAAATTCAAAACAATGTTCTTTATAATGAAAATTCCCTTAAACCAAGCCCTCTTTTGGTATAGCAAAGAGCACTCGTCTCCAAACAAACTGGTAATTTGTACAAGTCCCTTATCAGTTCTGAGATACTTTGCTTGCAGCTGGGAGGCAATTCACAGTCCTTCTTCTTTCACAAAGTGAAACACACTTTGCTCTGGTTTAGTTTCAAAGCGGGGAAAAATCAGCACACAAAAGGTCAAAGTCAGCAAAGCAGTCACGAAACACAACGATCAGATAATCCTCCACAATGGCCAAACCCACAGGCTGCTCTTTATAGCAGCCTCACTAATGACCACAGCCCCACCCGACCACAGGTGGCCTCATTTTCTTTGATAATAATCTCTCAGTTGTTGCTGCCTATGCATCGCTCTCCGCATGCGTGGCTGTATCATTAAGTCTTGTTCTCAATCCAAGGAGGAGCTAGAGAATTGATCTCCTTCTGAGCTGTCTGCCCCACTCTCCTCCTCCCTGTCACTCATGTCTTCTTGGTCAGAGGAGCCTTCATCAGCAGATTCCACCGGGGGCAAAACAGGCCTGCAGCATGTGGATGTCTCCCCCACATCCACAGTCCTTGGGGCAGGAGCTGGGCCAGAGCTAACCACAACAGTAATCTACAAAGAGAGTCGCCAGGATATGTAGAAAAAGACCCTGAGACTTTGGAAAGAAGGCAGAGAAGAGCAACAAAGATGATCAGGGAATTGGAGACTAAACCACACAAAGAAGAATTGCTGGAATTGGCTGTGTCTAAGGTGTGTCACAGAACCTCGGTGGTGCAGTGGTGCAGGACTGCAGGCTACTACTGCTGATCACCGGCTGCCAGCAGTTTGGCAGATCAAATCTCACCAGGCTCCAGGTGGACTCTGCCTTCCGTCCTTCCCAGGTGGGTCAAATGAGGACCCGATTGTTGGGGGGCAAGAGGCTGACTCTCTGTAAACCACTTAGAGAGGGATGGAAAGCACTGGGAAGCGGTGTATAAGTCTCAATGCTATTGCTCCTTTCTTGCAAAGAGCTGGGGTAAATCTCTTAGGGCACTGAAAGCACGATGAAGCCGTATATGTCTAGATGCTATGGCTAATGAAAAGAAGAACTAGGTGTGACATGATAGCAGTGTTCCAATATTTGAGGGGCTGCCTCAAAGAAGAAGGGGTCAAGCTCTTCTTCAGTAGAGTAGAGTAGAGCAGAGTGAAACGGAACAGAACAGAATAGATAGAGTAGAGCAAAGCAGATCAGATCAGAGTAGAATGGAGCAGAATAGAATAGAATAGAGTAGAGTAGAGTAGAGGTAGAGTAGTGTATAGTATAGTAGAGTATAGTATAGTATAGTATAGTAGAGTAGAGTAGAGTAGAGTAGAATGACATAATTGGAAAGGACATTAGAGGTCTTCTAGTCCACCCCCTGCTTAGGTAGTAAACCCTATAACATTTCAGACAGAAAGCATAAGAAGAAGCAATGGATGGAAAACAATCAAGGGGAGAAGCAACCTGGAACTAAGGAGACATTTTCTGACAGTTAGAACAATTCATCAGTGGAACAGCCTGACACCAGAAGTTGTGAATGCTCCAACACTGGAAGATTTTAAGATGATGTTGGATAACCATTTGTGTGAAGTAGTGTAGGGTTTCTTGCCTGAGCAGGGGGTTGGACTAGAAGACCTCCAAGGTCCCTTCCAACACTGTCATTCCACTCTACTTTACTCTACTCTACTCTATGCTCTAGGGTCTACACTCTACTCTATAGTCTACTCTACTCTACTCTACACTCTATACTCTGCTCTATTCTATACTCTAGTCTACTCTACACTCTATACTCTGCTCTATTCTATACTCTAGTCTACTCTACACTCTATAGTCCACTCTACACTATACTCTATACTCTACTCTATATACTACTCTACTCTACACTCTACTCTACTCTGCTCACAGTTTGGTGTGGCAGTGAAGAGACCTGGCTGGGGACCAGGAGACAGTGAGTCCTAGTCCTCCCTTAGGCATACAGCCAGCTAGTGACCTTTTTATTATTTTATTATTTATTATCATTGTTTATTAGATTTGTATGCCGCCCCTCTCCGGAGACTTGGACCTTGGGCTAGTGTTTCTCTTTCAGCAAGAGGAGGAAGAAGAAGAGGTTAGTCAGTTGTCACAACTATTTTTTTAATGCTTCAAGTGATGTCCTGTTGAGTACAGAACGGAGCCTCTCTATCTTGTCCCTTGGAGCCAAATGGGAAGAAAGTAAAACTTGTTAAATTGTAATTTGGGGCTAAGTTCCCTCTTAGCAGGTTCTTCTCCAACAAATTGTTTCTTATCAGACACGGGGATTTTTATGAAATCCCAGCACGCAAATTCTGGAAAGGAGGATTTTGACTCACGGGCCAGAATGCACTCGCTCAATATATATATATATGTATTCTTAAAATATATCGGAAAGGCTCTGTTCGAAAGAGATATGCCACAGTGAGCATTATTGCATTTTAGTAATAAACAGGTTTAAATATAAAGTTAATCTGCCTTGCTGAAGACAGACGTCAGAGCCGATGGAGCTGGGCAGGGGCTGCGTCGGAGAGGAGGTTCATTGAAATACATTGGCAGAATTTGTTTTCTCGGCAGCCGAGTAAAAACAGGAGAGGAAATGGCTTGTCTATATTAGGCAGAGATGTTCCTATCTGGCCCAGAGATATTTGATTGGGTTCCCTTTTTGATAATCCAATTGCCGTTTTTATAGTCCATAACAAATCATGGGGCGACACAATAGGAAATGACTTTCATATATCTCCTGGCGGATGGCCATTCGTGACTGACAGACAGCTCCATAATCAACTCCAGGGGAGGGTTTGGTGAAGCCACAGGCAGGCTGCCCTGGCTAACAGTTATGGGCCTTGCTCCCAGAACTTAAAACTATGGGACAAGCAGGAAGAGGGAGATGGTGATCCCGCTGTAGAGAGCGCTGGTGGTGAGGCCCCATTGGGAATAATACCGTGTCCAGTTCTGGAGACCTCACCTACAAAAAGAGATGGATCAAATGGAACGGGTCCAAAGACGCGCTACAAAAATGGTGGAAGGTCTTAAGCATCAAACTGATCAGGAAAGACTTCATGAGTCTGCGGAGTCTGCGGAGAGGGGCGGCATACAAAATCCAATAAATAATAATAATGGACTCCATCTGTCTAGTCTGGAGGACCGAAGGGAAAGGGGGTACACGATCGAAACATTTAAATACGTGAAAGGGTTAAATAAGGTTCAGGAGGGAAGTGATTTTAATAGGAAAGTTAACACAAGAACAAGGGGACACAATCTGAGGTGAGTTGGGGGAAAGATCAGAAGCAACATGAGAAAATATGATTTGACTGAAAGAGCAGTAGATGCTTGGGACAAACTTCCAGCAGACATGGTTGGCCAATCCACAGTGACTGAATGTAAACATGCCTGGGATAAACCTAGCTCCATTCTAAGATAAAATACAGGAAATAGTAGAAGGGCAGACTAGATGGACCATGAGGTCTTTTTCTGCTGTCAGACTTCTCTTTCCATGACAACAGAATCCACATCTTCTTGAGGTCCTTGAAGACACAGAGAGAGTGGTAGGGAATATCTGTAGCTCAGGGCTGAACCATGATGCTTTCTGGGCTGGGCTGTATTCTTGCAGAGGTCTCAACCAGGTAATAACTTCAGGGCTAGAAAGGAAAGGAGTTGTGGAGGAGGAGGAGGAGGAGGAAGTTCATTGGTGCTCTCTGAGCTGGGCCCTTTTCTCGCAGATATTTCATGACCCAACTAGGTAACAGCTTCAGTGCTGAGAAAGAGGAGGGTTTGCTCTGTTTATAGCCATAGCTTTTAGACTTATCTACCGCTTCCCAGTGCTCCCCAGCCCTCTCTAAGCACTTGACAGAGTCATCCTCTCACCGCCAACAATCTGGGTCCTCATTTGACCCACAAAGGAAGAATGGAAGGCTGAGTCAACCAGGAGCCGGTGGTGAGATTCGATCTGCCAAACTGCTGGCAACTGGAGATCGGCAGAAGGAGCCTGCAGTCCTGCACTCTAACCACTGCACCACCGAGGCTCTTATATACTAGTAGTTTGCCCTTTCAGCATTGGTGGGAATGTTCTGGTGTTTACAACCTAATTACCATCAAGATTAATGCTAGACCAACAATCAAGAAATAAACATACCCCCAGTCAAGGAAGTCTTAACTCAGGCAAACAATTAATACCTTACATCAGCAACAGCATCTCCAATTGTTCAAGGGTCAATTTTATCCTTCTTTAAACAGGGGAACACCCCTCCCCCCCATTTGGGTCTTCAAAATCTCATTTCTTTATCTCTATTGTTATCCATGGAATATGAAGCAGAGTGCCTTTGTCAGTTATCAGTCATTGTCCCTTCAAGCAATTCACACAAGTGATGACAATTACCCTGGGCCACTTTTAAAAAAATCTTACTAATTGTTTTTTTTCCAATTGATTTTACAAAGATAGTCACTTGGCAGTCAATAAAACAGGATATTATGCCAGCCCACAATCCTAATCATATTTTGTATCCAGGTTGCTTAGTTTCTTCCAAGTCTAGTTATCAAGTAAGAAGCGTTGGGATTAATTCCAGTTAAAATGATTTATTGATCATGCTTCATCACAAGAATTTAGTTTACTAACGGTCAGAATCAACATAATTGAAGACTTGAACATTTGTGGGAACATAACAATTCGAGGTGGACAACCTCCTTGACTTCACCTTCCTGTTCTATCCCTCCTTTTCTTACACTACTCAAAGCTCTCTACACCACCGAATGTTGAAACTACTTTTTCCCCTGTGGATTTTGGAAAAGGACACTCACTCTTCATATCTTTCCTATTATTTCCCTCCATGGAACTATTTGCAGCAGTGCCAATAAACCCGTCAGTGGAACTGCAGCTCTGGCTCCCTCCACTGCTCTGCTTCCAGCGTCGTCTTCTTTGAATTGTTCAGGGAAATCAACATCTATAACCTAACGGAGCCCACGGGAGCACCTGCATATTCATAAAGTCTATAATGGGGACCATAGTCTTTAAGCTCTCTCTGGTTGCCTGTTGCCAGCCAAGATGGATGAGAATCTCAGAGACAGGAGGAAACATCAGGTTCTTCTTGACTTAGAAGTGTGTTAGCCATCTGTGTAAAGGACCACTGTGTTTTTGGGAGTGTAAGACACACCCTTTTCCTCCCTAAAAGAGGCTGAAAGTTCAGGTGCATCTTATACTCTGAATGTAGCTTTTATTGAAGCCCTAACTAGCTGCTAACGAGATTCCCAGCTCTTACCTTGCAAGTTCCTTCATTGTTCCTCTCTGCAAAGAATGTTTTCCAAGCCCTAAGTCTTTGCAGGGTTTTTTCATTGCTCTAACTTGCTCCAAATGTTTCTTTGCAGCCCTAACCAGGTGCTAATGATGTTCCCAGCTCTTACCCACTTGCAGGCTCTTTGATTGTTACTCTCTGCAAAGAATGTTTTCCAAGCCTTTTCTTTGTAGGTTTTTTTACTGCTCTACTTGGTCCAAAAGTTTCTTTCCAGCCCTAACCCGGTGCTAACGATGTTCCCTTTGAAGAGTGTTAGGAAACTTCAGATTGTCCAAAATGCACCAGCGCGAGCGGTATTGGGCCTTCCAAGACATGCCCAGATCTTGTCATCACTCCACGAACTGCATTGGTTGCCGATCTCTTTCCAGATACATTTCAAAATGTTGCTTATGACCTATAAAGCCCTGCACGGCATAGGACCAGATTATCTCCGAGACCACCTTCTGCTGCACAAATCCCAGCGTCCAGTGAGGTCCCATAGAGTTGGTCTCCTTAGGGTCCTGTTGACCAAACAATGCCGGCTGGCAGGACCTAGGGGAAGAGCCTTCTCTGTGGGGGGCCCAGCCCTCTGGAATCAACTCCCCCCAGAGATTCATACTGCCCCCACCCTCCTCGCCTTCCGAAAGAGTTTAAAAACACATCTTTGTCGCCAGGCCTGGGGCTGATAGATCTCCCCCCCCCGACCAATGAATGTTCTTAGTATGAGTGTCGAATGAATTGTAATGAATAGCTTTTTAAATTAGAATTTTAAGGATTGTTTTAATGTGTTATTAATTAGATTGTCTATTACTGTTCTCTGTTTTTTGTATATGCTATGAACCGCGCTGAGTCTTCGGAGAGGGGGGCATAGAAATCCAATTAAATCTTAAATCTTAAAATCTCCCCAGCTCTTCCTGGTTTGCAAGCTCTTTCATTGTTACTCTCTCCCAATAAAGTTTTTTGCAAAGGGGATAAAATAATGTGCTGGCTAAGGACTCTAGCCAGATGAATCCCTGGTAAGCAGATTCTTTCCCCTATTTTCCTCCCCAAAAACTACGGTGCATCTTATATTCCGGTGCGTCTTATACTTTAAAAAATAGGGTAGTTATCTGTGACCTGGTAGAAACTAACATTAGTCTGTAGCTTAATTTAGCCACACACCATTGTGTTGTATGCTTTGCCATCCCTAGAACCCACCGTGTAGCTGTGAACACAGTCAGGGCATTTTCTGAAAACAGCCTTGCTGGAAGATGTCAATTCTCTGTTTTCAGACGATAACAGCACATCTGGAGGAATGATTGCTTGGCATTTAATACTAAATGTTTGTGGGGGTTGAAGAAATATGTGCCCTCATTAAAACCGGAGGAAACTAAAGCCCTAAACAGTATTTTGGATATCTTTAATCGAAATTAATTGACACGGCACATGTTTTGACTGTGAAACAAAGATTGCGCTAAACCCCTGCTGTGTGGAAAATGGCCACAATTACACAACCTGGTGCATAATGGGTGTTTTTTTAAAATTGCTTGATGCAAGAAAACATATCTGGCAATACTCAAATGCAATATTTGATTTTGCACACTGAGACTTATTAAAAAAGAAAGATGAAAGCTGGAAACTACAAGCCACAGGATTCATTAGCTCCGTCCGTTACATACAACGGGTCACAGGCAGCTTGGAGGGCAAAGCAATTTTCTTTCTTTCTTTTTTTCTTTCCTGGGTTCCAAACAACTCAATGCAATTACATCAAAAACTAATTCCAGGATTGTTTTATATTCCTTTCTTTGTGCTCGCAGAGAAATAGAGATGGGATTCAGGATTGGGAGAGGGTGTCAAATCTTCCGACGTGTGATACGACACCTGGACAAATACAACGTCCTTCACTTAATCCTCCAGGGAAAGATTGAAGTCCAAGGACGTCCAGGCGGAAGGAGGACATCGTGGCTTCAGAATCCAAGGGGCTGGTTGGGATAAAACCCAGCAACACTTTTCGTGCAGCTGTTGATAAAAATACGAGAGTGATCCGGAAAGGCCCGTAGCTCTCGCGGGGAATGTTCGTGGAGGAAGTTGGTGTGACTATCGTATAGCGAGAGGCCAGCGGAAGAGAACGAGCGGTGCCAGGGGTCAGTAGGTCATCGACTGGCCTTGTGGGGAAGGTTAGAGATGAGCCTCCTCATTCTGTTTCCCTCCAAGGGTGAAGTGCGCGCTGTCATGCGCTACCTGAATGTGAAGGGCAGGAATGCTGCTGCCATGGGGGGGCCAGGATTTGTGCGCAATGGGGGCCCAAGGTATTTCTCGCCAATTGCTGAGTTTTGAATTGTTTTGGCGGAAGGAGAATGGGAATAGCACCACTGCATTGATTGATGGAGTCTGGTGATAAGCCCAAGTTTCATCTCCTGTCACTCTACAGTTGAAATGGTCAAGGAAATGGTTGGGTGGCATTGACTCTGTCGATTTTGTGCACTTCATGAAGCCTCTTGGGCCCCATCACAGCAGCGTTCCTGCCCTTCGACATTCGGGTAGCGCATGACAGCGCTCACTTCGCCCTTGGAGAGGAACGGAATGAGTCCTTGGAAAGGGGTGGCATGCACGTCTAATAAATTATAATTATTAATTATTATTATCTTTAACCTACCCCACAACGCCAGTCGATGATCTACTGACCACTGGCACCGCTCGTTCTCTTCCGCTACACAATAGTAACACCAACTTCCCCCGCGAACATTCCCCGCGGGAGCTACATGCCTTGTAACCTGACTTTCTGGATAACTCTGGTAGCATAGTGGTGAGCAGGGGCGGGTTCTAACTTACCTCCAAAAACTCAACTTCTGCACCCATGCAGCAGCCACAAACAGCTTCTACGTATGGGCAGAAGTAAGAAACAAGATGCTGGTGCTGATGGTGCCACCGAGACAGCCAGATCGTGGGTGTGGTCAGCTAGCAATCATTCCTGGTTTGGCGAATGGGGTAAATGCCTGCTACTGGTTCTAAAGGACTGGTCCAGACTGGGAGACACTCATCTCTAATGGTATGAGGCTTATTTAGTTTGACGTCATCTGAATATTTTATTTATTATTTATTTGTTTGTTTTGTCAAGTACGTATTGGTGGTCTACAAACAAATAACAATGTTTATATACATGATCCTAGTAAGAGAGAAACATGAGGACAGGGGACGGAAGGCACTTATTCAGGCCACTCACTGACCTCTTAGGAATTGGGAGAGGTCAACAGTGGAGAGTGTAAGGGTGAAGTTTTGGAAGTTAGGGGATGATACTACAGAGTCTGATAGTGAGTTCCATAACTACTCAGTTACTAAAGTCGTCTTTCCTGCAGTTGAGTTTAGAGTGGTTTACTTTTATGTAAACATTTATGTAAACTGGAATGGACATAAGTTTCAAAATGGTTTAAGGATTTCTTGCTTGAGATAGAGGTTGGACTAGAAGACCTCCAAGGTCCCTTCCAACTCTATTATCCTGTTTACACCTGTGGGATTAAGTGAGTGCGGTTGAGTTGAATTGCGCTCCTGCAGATTGTATGAAAAAAATTTGTCATGACCAGATTTCATTAATTTCTTTTTGCCTTTGCTAATCTTAGATATAAAAACATGATCTGAAGTGCTCATCGGCTTAGCCATTTTTAAGCCCTTAACGGAACACAAAGATAATTGACTCTCAATTTTTTAAAAAAGACTCCCAGTAATTACTTTGTTATGTCCCTGAACATATTTCATTTCAAGCAGACAAACAATCCTTTGACGTTTACAATTCGTTTGAGAGCTTTGGGCTAAAATATGTTTTTTTTCCCAAAGATTGTGAAAAACGGGTAATGAAAAGAAGTGATGTTCTTTCCCCCCAAAATAAAAACCCTGCAGCTGGAATGTTTTATGTTTATAACATTTTAACAATCCTTTAGTAATAAAGAAGTATTACCTTCCTGAAAGCTATCTCCACTCGTCTTTTCTTGATGGCTCAATCAATGGAATGGATTTTGTTAGGTGAAACTTTGAAATACAAACTCGACCAGAAGTTTTGGAGAGGGAGGAAATATCAACCTTCTTTGAAAACAAGGATTGTAGGGAACATACTTAGCATTGGGAGGCTGCTGCTTCTCAGGATTGTAAAGAGAGTTGTGGTTTTTTAAAAAGCTGGTAGGTGGTAAGAGAATAAAATTCTGCACCTTTTATGGGTGATGCATTCACCACCCACCTCTAAAAGGTGGGGGTGCTAGCTGAGCTGGGTTGTTTTCATTACCCAACTAGGTAATAAAATCAGCAGTTAGAAGGAAGGGGGTTTGGGAGGAGGAGGAAGAAGGGGGGAGGAGAAGGAGACTTTGGGGGTCCTTGGTGTTGCCTGAGCTTGGTTGTTCTATCTATCTATCTATCTATCTATCTATCTATCTATCTATCTATCTATCTATCTATCTATCTATCTATCTATCTACCTACCTACCTACCTACCTACCTACCTATTTATTTATTTATTTATTTTGTCCAATACACAGTAATACACCATGAAGGTAACAGAGGAGACCTTCGAGGAAATAGAATTAGAGAAAGAATAGAAGAGAGAGGATAGGATAAAGTAATCAATGAGAGAATAGAAGAAAGATATGGATTTTGTTAGGTGAGTTCAGTCTCCACATTTTATCCAGGTGAAACTTTGAAATACAAATAGAAGAGAAGACATATGGGATATATTTATTTATTTTGTTCAATACACGATGGGGGTTTTAGTGGGTATATATCTATATACACATAGTAAAATACATGATGAAGGTTATAGAGGAGATACTCATAGTAAAATATATCTAAGAAAGAATAGAAAAGAAGGTATAGTAATAGAACATATCAATGAAAGAATAGAAGGAGAGATATAGGAATGGAAGAAAGGCATAGGAGATATAGGAGAGCAATAGGACAGGGGACGGAAGGCACTCTAGTGCACTTGTACTCGCCCTTTACTGACCTCTTAGGAATCTGGATAGGTCAACCGTGGATAATCTAAGGGTAAAGTGTTGGGGGTTTGGGGATGACACTATGGAGTCCGGTAATGAGTTCCACGCTTCGACAACTCGGTTTAGCAGTCTAATTTACCCATCCATCCATCCATCCATCCATCCATCCATCCATCCATCCATCTATCTATCTATCTATCTATCTATCTATCTATCTATCTATCCTTCTATCCATCTATCCACATATCCATCCATCCATCCATTGATCCATCCATCCTTCTTTCCTTCAATACATCTATTCATCTATCGATTCTTCTCTCCTTCTCTCCATCTATACATCCATCTATCTATCTATCTATCTATCTATCTATCTATCTATCCATCCATCCATCCATCCTTTTATCATTCTATCAATCTATCCATCCATCCATCCTTTTATCATTCTATCAATCTATCCATCCATCTATCCATCCATCCTTCCATCCTTCCTTCCAATCCTGTGGGAATAAAAACAGTACAAATAATTAAAATACAACAATTAAAAGCACTTTAAGCCCCTTAAATAAGCCACAATAACCATGCTGCCCGACATACCAATTGAGTCATATCTAGGCTGGAATAAGGTGTCAAATCCCAGGCCTGCCTCCAATGAAACCTGGAGACCTTTCATTACCCAACTAGGCAACCTCATCAGTGCTGGAAGGAAGGGGGTTTGGGAGGAGGAGGAAGAGGGGGAGAGAGGAGGAGGAGGAGGAGGTACCTCAATGTTTGTGGCCCATTGCAAAATCTTTCCACTGACTGCTACACTGCCTGCAAAGTCTCTTTTCTCTCCTGTAACGCAGAAGCCCAAACACATCTTGCCTTCTCCAGAATCCGCTCTGTGGAGGCTTGGGAGTATTGACAGAGAACAAGGTGACCTAACAACTACTCACCAAGGAAAGTGGAGGAGTCAGCAGGAGTCGCCCTAAATTAAGGCCACCTTTACCGTCGCATGTTCACAAAGCTAAAAATGAAACTATATCCCCGGGGGGGGGGAGGGGAGAGATGCTTTCTTGTCTGACCACAAGGTTCCCGTGTTTCTCAAGTTCAATTTCACACCAGGCGACTCCGCGGTTGTCTGTCACCGAGTGGCCGTCTGGGATTTTCTTCCTCCACCAATTTCCCAGGTTAATCAGCTCAACAATATTCAGGATTGAAAAGGTGAAAGGACTTGGGCCTGGTTGAATTGGGAACGTTGGAGCTACAAGCTTCCCGTATTCACAGTTGTAGAATATTAATTATTCTCTGCATGGCCCTCGGAGCAAACCCACCGACTCAAAAGGCCCTGGTTTCATGGTAAAATCAAACTCTTTATTGACAAAAACACGCACAGCGACAACTGGATTTGAACGCAAGGAAAAGGGAGTCATTTCTCTCTTCGGAGCTGAGCAGCAACAGAATCTGGGAAAGGTGTCAAATTCTGCCAAATTGGATTTCCTTAGATAACAAGGGCAGACTAGATGGACCATGAGGTCTTTTTCTGCCATCAGACTTCTATGTTTCTATGTTTCTAACAAGTCCATTTATCATTTAAGCATATGAATCAACTCACCGAGACCCCGGGCAAAACTCCTCCAGCAGAGAATGTCTGTTATTGAGGCAGAAATCATGGTTTTAAAGCCTTGTTCAATCACACACACACACACACCCAGTCTCACATCTCTTCCGTTGAATCTCCACATCCCATTTCCCACGATCCTTTGTCTTTATACTGCCTGGAAGTGACATCACACCCCAAGAGGCTAAGGCTATATTTTTACCATTTTACTACTTTTACTATGCAACTCCTCTCGCCTTCTCAGCAGTCTCCTATAGCGAGGGTCTATCCACGGACTATCCCCTCTCATGTCTTCCTCATCCTCTGACTGGGACCACTCCCCCATTGTCATATCAGCCCACTCTGGTGGTTCCTCGGGTTCATTTGCATCACTTTCTCCCTCACCCTCACTCTCTGCAACCCCCCTGGCCCAGGGTATTCAGAGGGGCCATGGGTCATCCTCCTCAGAATCTGACATGAAGGCAACCTTCAGGATGGCATCCATTGGGCGCTTGATTCCAAAATAAATCCCTGATACTTATTTCTCCAGGGATTGGCCTATGGTGGAAAATTTCTGCAGCCCCTTTTAGGGAGAAAAATCATTCACACAAAATTGAATTTGGACTGAATTGAGACCCAAAAAATATGCTGCTGGGTAAAATAGCAAGATTTCCCAAGGCTGCTGCTTAAACAGAGATGATCTTTTATCAGAGATTCTTCTGTTATCTTTTTTCCCCATTATACCAGTATTTTATTTGATGTAATAATAATGTTTTTATTGATTTTTTCCGATCGTAATGCATTTTACTGATGTCTGGCCAGCCTGATGCAGGTTGTACCTTATTCTTGACCGCTGATATTGGAAAACGATAAATAAACTGACTTGATGAATTGGTATTTCCAAATAAACCGGGAAAGTCAGCCTGGTTAAACTACCATATTTTTCAGAGTATCAGTCGCACCTTTTTCCGCCTTATACTCTGAATGTAGCTTTTTTCAAAGCTTTCCCCCCCCAGCCCTAATTAGCTTCTAACAATATTCCCAGCTCTGGCTTGCAGGCTCTTTCATTGTTACTCTTTGTGAAGAATGTTTTCCAAGCTCTAAGTCTTTGCAGGGTTTTTTTCATTGCTCTAACTTGCTCCAAATAAGCTTATTTCCAGCCCTAACCAGGGGCTAACAATGTTCCCAGCTCTTAATGGCTTGCAAGCTCTTTCACTGTTACTCTCTGCAAAGAATGTTTTCCAAGCCCTAAGTCTTTGCAGAGTTTTTTCCATTGCTCTACCTGCTCCAAATGTTTCTTTCCAGGTGCTATCGATGTTCCCAGCTCTTACCGGCTTGCAAGCTCTTTCATTGTTACTCTCTCTGAATAAAGTTTTTTAAAAGCCCTAACCAGGGGATAAACTAATGTGTTGAAGCTGACCAGATGAAGGATGTTAGCCAGATGAATACCTGGTGAGCAGATTATTTTCCCTATTTTCCTCCCCCAAAACTAAATGCGTCTTATACTCCGAAAATTACGATACTCATATATAAATAATTGCTTGAAGATCTTGAGCAGTTGCTTAAATTATTTCCTGAGAAGAGGATAATTTATTTATTTTATTTATTATTTGGATTTATGTGTCGAAGTTACCTGGGCCTGATTAATGGGTGTTGATTGGCAGGTCCTTGGCATTAAAACTCTTTAGCTGAGCTGGGCTTAAATGTGCCTTTTACAGGTCTTAAGTATTTCACCCGCCAAGAAGTTAAGTAACTCAAATATGTCAGTAGCAAATTAACCCCTCTGAGGAGTGAACCCTGAGAAGGGGCTGGCAGGGGACTAAACAATCCTAGTTTAACTTTGCCTGCCACAAAAACCGAAATTAAACTAGGATTGTGTCCAACTGGTGGGCAGAAAGATCCAGCAGCGCCATCTGCTGGCAAAGAAGGGCATTCCACAGATTTCAAAAAGTCTTGGCCTCGGATTGTTTTAAAGTCACTGTGGACAGGGCTGGGTTCGAACTGACCTCGCTGCCGGTTCACTTCATGGGCACATGTACAGTGCTGAAAAATCCCCCCCCCCACTTCTCACATAAAAAAGGCCAAAAAGAAGATGGAGACCATACACACAGTTCTGGAAACTCAGCTTCTGCACAAGCTTAGAAGGGGGGGGGGATTAAAAAACAACAACAACAACAATCAAAAAAGAAGGAAGAATTTGTGAGCAACAGCTTTATTTCCCCCAAATCCCTTTCCAGTAATTATTCCCCCATCTGATTGTACACACATAGAATGGCAGGTGCCAAGGTTCCAGGTAACATCCGAATTAAATCAGAGTCCGAGTCCAAATGCTCCCCAAAGTTCCAATTTATTTCCAGGGCCATCCATGAGGAAGGTAGGCTAAGGCCTGATATATCCATTTTTACTTAGAAACATAGAAACATAACGGCAGAAAAAGACCTCCTGGTCCATCTAGTCTTCCCTTCTACTATTTCCTGTATTTTATCTTAGGATGGATATATGTTTATCCCAGGCAGGTTTAAGTTCAGTTCCTGTGGATTTACCAACCACATAACCCACCCACAAACTCATCACATTACCCACTCAGATTTATTTTATTTAGATTGTGCCACTGTGGCCAGTCCTCCTTCCGCTTCCACCCAGGTGGGAGGGCACAGGATAGCCTTGAACCCCCGAGAAAGAAAGCTTTGTAGCTGCAACTGCTCCCTCCTGAAAATCCCCCCTCCCAAGTCCCCATCAACATCAGGCCTTGTACAGATAGTATGGCAAGCTGTTATCACCAACTTCTTTCTGCACCGGCTTGACAGGCAGCCTGCCTTCAGGAAAAAAGCATATCCAGGGTGGCGCAACAGGTAGAGTGCAGTACTGCAGGCCACTGTAGGTCTGAAGATCAGCGGTTCAAATCTCATCACCGGCTTAAGGTTGACTCAGCCTTCCATCATTCCAAGGGGGGTCAAATGAGGACCCGGGTTGTGGGGGCAATAGCCTGGCTCTGTTAAAAAAGTGCTATTGCTAACATGTTGTAAGCCGCCCTGAGTCTAAGGAGAAGGGAGGCATAAAAAAATAAAATAAAATAAATGAAATAATAAAATAAAATAAAATAATAATATAATAAAATAACATAAAATAAGATAAATAAAATAAAACAAAATAAGATAAATTAATAAAATAAAATAAAATAAATCCTGCAGTGGTGAGAGAGATCGCATGAGGTTAATTGGTTTAACCACCATGTGTGTTTTATGCAAATCAGTTTTTTCCTTTCTATTTATTTCGCCAAGGTCCGTGACGAGGCGGCTATTTTGCAGACTGCGATGTGCAATGTCTGCGCTGTGGATTGGGGACCAGGAGCTTTTGGGCCAAGCCGCTTCCGTGTGCCAAGCGAGGCCGAGAGCAGCCAAACAATGCAAACCGTGTGGGCGCAGATCGTTTCAGAACCAGCCCAGGGAACAAAAGAGGAGAATCTTGATGGATGTCGAGTTTTCCAAAAGTTACAATGCTCGTCTCCAACTCATTATTTCTGCAACCAAGGCAGCAACTGATGTTCTTGCAAGGAGAAAAAGAAACTCGGATAAAACAGGGAGAACAAATTACCATTCGGAGGAGGTTTTATTGGGGGGAGGTTTTTTTCTATAATAAGCACCTACAATTTCCAACTTTAGAGACAGATTTTCCTATGCAGAATCCAAAGAACGGGAAATGGTTTGGGTACATATTTTTTTTTAAATATACCCAATACAATAAAATATACGTAAGTAGAAAACACATCATCAACGCCTAAAAATAGCAATATATAACATTTCCTTCTGAAATAAAACATTTTAAGGAGCATCATAGATGTCATTTTCCAACCTGCCTTCCATGGAGGACCTGAATCCTGCATGAGTCAAAAAGAGGGCGGTGAAAATATTTACTCACCTCTCACATCCTGGACATAAACTGTTTCAACTCCTACCCTCAAAATGTGGCTACAGAGCCCTGCACACCAAGACAACTAGACACAAGGACAGTTTTTCCCCGAACGTCATCACTCTGCTAAACAAATAATTCCCTCAACACTGTCCAACTATTTACTAAGTCTGCACTACTATTACTACTATTTTTTTCCTCATCATTCCTATCCCCCATCTCCTCTCACTTATGACTTGTTGCTTGTATCATTAAGTGTTGAACCTCATGATTCTTGACAAATGTCTCTTTTTCTTTTATGTACACTGAGAGCATCTGCACCAAAAATAATTTCCTTGTGTGTCCAATCACACTTGGCCAATAAAGAATTCTATTCTATTCTTCTATTATCTTCATTTCTCCATTATTTAAACTGACTAAATATAAAAACATTAATCTATAGAAACTAATATTTCAATATCTATCTATCTATATAAATAAAGTTTCCTTATCTACTAACACCGTAAAATTCCCTAGCACCAACATTTGAAGTATACAGCAAAACACATCAGCCTTTATCTAATTAAACATCTTAAATCTGTGTTGTATTGTTATCTAGCGCTATCCTTTTTTCCTTTTCTCGTCATCCAGGTCTTAACACCTCCCCCCCTAATTTCTAATTCTCATATATCACTTTGAAAAATAATTTTTAAGTTTTAACTATTTTTAATTCCCATCCATTCCTGAAACTTTCCCCAGGTTTTATAGTAATATAAAATATATAAAATGTAAAATATAGGGAAAGGGTTTGAATTAGGAAAGGTTTGATTGAAATGAGAGTGCCCTCCAGGACTTTTCTAAAAAAAAATTCTTGGGTAGTAGAACACCAAGAAAATGAAAGAAAACACTTTGACTCTGCAAAATGCTCCTTTGCCCTATTATTTTTCCTTCCTTTCCTCTCTTGGAATTTGGGATCTGGTGCTGTGGAAAGGACAAATGACCATAGACACACTGGCTAGTCCCATCCTCCAGCCGTGTTTTCCTGCTCGAACATGAGGCATTTGGAGAAATGAGGCTAATTCTTTGCACAATTAATTTCTGAATCGCTGTCTAATGCCGGGAACATTTTATGCGATTGTCGATGAGCCAAACTCTGGATTGTGCTAATAAATTTCACGAGATAAGGCAGCCTGGAAGCACGAGGGCCTCGCTTTCCCAAGAAACCTCCACCAATGCCCCCTGCATTGCAATTAGTAAGGCCCTTTGGTTGTGATATGCCAGGGTTTTGTAACTGCATAGTGGAGTTCATTAGACCAGGAGAAAGACAGGTGGGAGTTTTCAATAGCAACCCCGATTAACATACCCGTAAATTCATACTGGGAATACTGCATCCAGTTGTGGTCACCATGATGCAAAAAGGATGTTGAGACTCTAGAAAGAGTGCAGAGAAGAGCAACAGTCTTCGGAGAGGGGCGGCCTACAAATCTAAATAATAAATAAATAAATAAATAAACAGAGATGATTAGGAGACTGGAGGCTAAAACATAGGAAGAACGGTTGCAGGAGCTGGGCATGGCTAGTTTAAGGAAAAGAAGGACCAGGGGGGACATGATAGCATTCTTCCAGGATCTCAGGGGTTGCCACAAAGAAGAAGGAGTCAAGCTCTCCTCCAAAGCACCTAAGGGAAGAACAAGAAGCAACGAGTGGAAACTAAACAAGGAGAGAAGCAACTTAGAACTAAGGAGGAATTTCCTGACAGTTAGATCAATTGATCCGTGGAACTGCCTGCCTCCAGAAGTTGTGAATCCTCCAACACTCGAAGTTTTCAAGAAGATGTTGGATATCTATTGCAGAGAGTAACAATGAAAGACCTTGCAAGCGGGTAAGAGCTGGGAACATTGTGAGCACCTGGTTAGGGCTGGAAAGAAACATTTGGAGCAAGTTAGAGCCATGGAAAAAACCCTGCAAAGACTTAGGGCTTAGAAAACATTCTTCTCAAAGAGTAACAATGAAAGTGCCTGCAAGTTCAGAGCTGGGAAGATCGTTAGCAGCTAGTTAGGGTTGGGGGGGGGACCCTGTAAAAAAAGCTAAATTCAGAGTATAAAACACACCTGAATTTTCAGTCTATTTTAGGGGTGTCTTATACAAAAACACAGTAGGTTGAGCAGGGACTCAACCAGAAGACCTCCAAGGCCCCTTCCATCTCTGTTATTCTGTTATTTGCTTTCCGGTCCTACACCTGCATTAACGTTGCAAGAAATGCCGATGAGATCTTTAGGCAAACTGGAGGAAAAACTCAGGCAACCTTTGCTATTAATGTTTTGTGCTCAGAATCAAGAACGACGGAGACTCTCGCCTGAATCCAAGGAGAAGAACGGATTCTGTTGCACTTCACTCCTGTGTTCAGCCAGGCCTCGGTGCCTCTGCATTATAGGCAGCTGGAGGGATTTTATCCCTGCCATTATGGGATGCGCTTCAGCCTTGACGGATGGGATACGTGCTGTGATCTTCTATCAATATAACAGTGCCAGAAATGAATTCTCCGTCTCCCTCGGGGAAAGCGTCACGGTCCTTCTTAGCCGTTACGCCTTCTGTCGTCTAATAGCCTCTCACCCCAATGGAGCCCCTTCCAAATGGCCTTCACCTTAATCGGTTTTATTGATCGTTAGAGTCCGAAGTTGAAGAAGAAAAAAACCGCCTCACTCCAGAGAGGCCTGAATCAAAATGAAACGGCTGCTTTGGAAAGGAATAAAATAAAATGGAGCAGACCCCCCTTGTTTTCTGACATTTGTTTGGCTAAGCCTGTCAGCCTTTCATTGAGATGAACGTGGTCGGTCCAGGGGCTTTTATCCTCTCTGGTGGTTCTCAGGCTTCTGGATGAGAAAAGTCATCAAAATGTACCGTAGTTTTCAGAGTATAAGATGCACCTTAGTTTTTGGAGAGGAAAATAGGGAAAAGAATCTGTTTACCAGGTGTCCATCTGACTAGCGTCCTTAGTCTGGTCAGCTTCAGCACATTATTTGATCCCCTGGTTAAAGGTGTTTTTCTAAAAAAAATATTCTGAGAGACAAACAACTTGCAAGCCAGTAAGAGCTGGGAACATTGTTAGCACCTGGTTAGGGTTGGAAAGAAACTTAATCTGCAAAGACTTAGGGCTTAGAAAACATTCTTTACAGAGAGTAACAGTGAAAGAGCCTGCAAGATAAGAGCTGGGAAGATTATTAGCATCTAGTTAGGGCTCGAAAAAAAGCTGTGAATCCCAGAGGCTGATTAGGTCCCGCAGAGTTGGCCTTCTCCAGGTCCCATCGGCAAATCAGTGCCATCTGGCGGGCCCAGGTGAAGAGCCTTCTCTGTGGCGGCCTCTGGAACCAACTCCCCTGGCGATTAGAACTGTCCCCACCCTCCTTGCCTTTTGAAAGCTTCTGAAGACCCTCCTATGTCATCAGGCATGGGGAAGCTGAGCTCCTGGGTTATATTATTCATGTATGGTATGAGTGTGTTGTATGGTTTTTAAATAACGGGTTTTAGATTTCTTTTAATGTATTAGATTTGTTACAGTATTGTGTGCTAAATAATAATAATAATGCATGATTTTATATAGTTCGATGAAGTCGCCCCTTAAACAGAAAATCTCTCTCTTCCAAAGCCTTGCTTTGAGGTGCAAAATATTGAGGTTAAAAGGAGAATTGAGGAAAACTTTTGTAGCCCTAACTTAGAAACTGGACTGGGATAATCTCTTCTACTGGATTCCAAAGGAGGAAAAAAGTCATGATGGGATGGCAAAGTTTTAAGGTTTCCACCAGATTGTAGGTTACTAATTTTTCTGGTCTTGGCTTCAGTGACCTTGTCTTCTCTCCTTACTTTGAAACAATCCTCATTTTTCTGACATTGATTTTTAGGCTCTGTCCAGGCTGATATCTCTGCTTGCCCTTGTCATCTTTTCTTTTTCTGTTTCTTCTGCCGAAGATGACCAAAAAAGCATTAAATTGCAGTTGGAAAAATAAATCTTGCCTTGAAAGTCTAAATCTGCAGCTTTACCCATTCAAAAAAAATTAATCTTAGGAATTCTCCAAATTGAGCTGGAGGGTAGTGGAACAGAGGCATAGAACCAGCCGATGTAAAATAAATAAGTAAATAAATCATAGAAGGAAAATGGGAATTTCATTCAACCCTAAAATTAAAAGTTAAATTAAAGACAGCTGTCCTTACATAAAACTCTAAAGTCATCCGGTTTGTCATTATGGTCAATGGCCAGAATCTCACTTAAAGAAAGTACAAATATTAATAACCAAACTGTGAATTTTACAAACAATAAAACAAAACTTTGGCTGAATCGTGTTGATAGGATATTAAATGCTACATAAAATAAATCTGAAGGACCTGGACATTTATTTAAGGAGGAGGATGTAAAATGTAGTTGTGCATTTTAATAAATCAGTTAGTGAAACATTATACTAATTGTATTTTCAACTGCTCCGTTGCCATAAGGAGAAATTATAGAGGTTTTCTTGAATTTTTCTTCAAAGATGGCTAATGAAAGAACATTAAAATATGATAACATTAATTTTCTCCTAAACCTAAGGATGGATATTTGATTTAAATATCTCACTGGTCTAAGAAAAAGAGGCCACCTACTCAGACACCATCTCTGGGAAATGTATCATGTATCTAGTGGTGAAATCCACTTTTTCAAGGACAGATAGTTAATGCTGCCTACTATGTGGATGTTCTGGAAAGACTCCGAAAAAGGGTCATCAGGACGAGAAAAGACATCTCCACTACCTGGCAACTCCATCACGACAATGCGCCTTGCCACAATTTATTTATTTTATTTATTACTTAGATTTGTATGCCGCCCCTCTCCGAAGACTCTATGAGTCCACGAGTTCCTGGCCAAACACCAGGTGCCAACGCTGCCCCACCCCCCTATAGTCCTGATGTCGCCCCAACCGACTTCTTCTTGTTCCCTCGGATTAAGGCAGCCCTGAAAGGAATCCGGTTTTCATCCATAGAAGAGATCCAATCAGCCGTGACGAAGACCTTGTGAGAGGTCCCCAAAGACGCCCTCCAGGGTGCGTATCGGTCATGGCAGAGATGCTGGAAAAAATGTGTAGAGGCCCAAGGACAGGACTTTGAAGAATTTTAAGTGTTTGTGCAAATCTGTTCAATAAATTACTTTAAAAATAATAATAATTGCATTACATTTGGAACACACCCTGTAAGTTCCTCTACATACACTGCTTTCAACCCACACGGTCTTTTCAACTTCACTCATCCACTATCTGCATTCTCCCTTTGTTTATTATACAAATGATGAAGTCAGTGGACCAATGAGAAGCCAAGGATCAAGAACCAAAGAGAGTTTTTCCTCTTCTTCATCCTTTCAGAATAAAGTTTGCTAATTTCCTCACAAATTCCCTAGGCTTTGTACTCTGATCTTATTTAGATGTTCTTCAGACCCTGGCTTTCAAAAGATTGTGGGGAATTTTTGTTTGGCAAATGTTGATTTTTCTGGCCTCTTGGCCCCTTTAGTCCCTGTTCCCCACCTCTCTCCCTTTACCTGCAGACCAAGGTGAGAACTTGGGAATTCTTTGAGTAAACGGTACATAGCAACACTTCCTTCAGTTGGCAGTTGAAGGGAAAGCAATCTTTGGATTCTATCACGAGCATCTCTAAAGTTAAGATGATGGTTGCAATAATTGGCACCAGAGCTCCACCACCTCATTACAGCTATTATGTAGAGTTTTTGGATCACAACCTGAAGATACTCTTGGTTCCACCTTCTGTTGCCTTTGGAGTGAAAAGGATTTTAACAATGGACCTACGCTAATGTTTATTCATTGTTCTTCATGTGGATTATGAGAATGATGGTGCACTGGCTGATCTTGAACTGCCTGAGACAAAGAGAGTCAAATTTGGTTAATAGACCCCCATAACTCTGTGAAGTTGCACTGAGAAGACTTTCCAAACTTCCTAACAGTTGGCAAGAAGATTATGGAAATTGTTCCGCAGAGTCACTCACCAGGAGTGGCCTTTGATGAGAGAGAGGCTGGCCTTCCGTAGCCCTGGACTGTGGAGAGTAGTTATGAGGTGTGCTGAGATAGCACACAAGGACCAAGCGTTGCATTAAAAATATTATTTCCTTCATACTGGGAGCAAGAAACGTGAATGCCTAGGAAATGGATGGATGCAGAGGACTTCTGAGGCCCTTCGGAGCCTGCTGTTTTGCAATTATAGGAAAAGTTTCCATATGGACTTCAGAAAGAAGTCCATATGCTTACGGCTAATTTCCCTATCGCGGCTGTGCAGCCTTGTTGCCATCTGGCCAGGCAGCCAAGCTAAACCGAGTGATTAACTCCTACAGGCAGCCCATAATGAATACCTGAACAAGAATTCTCTATATTCCTTGACCCCTGAAGCAGAAGAAGTGAAGTAGAAATGAAAGAAAGAAGGAGGGAGAAGGAGGAGAAGGAGGAGGAGGAGAAAAAATAGAACAAGAAGAGGAGGAGGAGGAAGAGGAAGAGGAAGGGCAGGAGGAGGAGGAGAAGGAAGAAGAGGAAGAAGAAGAAGAAGAGAGAGAGAGAGAGAGAAAGAAAGAAAGAAAGAAAGAAAGAAGGAAGGAAGATCCAAGGACGGGCTACAAGAATGGTGGAAGGTCTGAAGCATCAAACGTATCAGGAAAGACTTCATGGACTCCATCTCTTGAGTCTGGATGACAGAAGGGAAAGGGAGACATGATCGAAACACTGAAATAGGTTAAAGGCTTAAATAAAGCTCAGGAGGGAAGTGTTTTTAATAGGAAAGTGAACCGAAGAACAAGGGGGCACAATCTGAAGTTAGTTGGGGGAAAGATCAGAAGCAACATGAGAAAATATGATTTGACTGAAAGAGTAGTAGATCCTTGGAACAAACTCCCAGCAGATGGGGTTGGTAAATCCAGAGTGACTGAATTGAAACATGCCTGGGATAAACATGGATCCATCCTAAGATAAAATAGAGGAAATTGTATAAGGGCAGACTAGATGTCCCAGGAGGTCTTCTTCTGCCGTCAGTCTTCTATGTTTCTTCTGTTCACACAAAAGTCTGATTGCAAAACCATGTCACAAAATTCTAAAAAATATATATGTGTGGATTGGGGTGCATAATGTCCTCCTGCTTCCTGTTTAGATTTGAGCATAGAAGACATTGATGTCCATATTCACACAAAGAAGAAATGTTACGTATGAGATCTTTCCATCCAAATGTCCTGTCCCAGCCAGCGTAAGAAGCGATGGCTTTGATGCCACCTTCAAATGAGACGAGAGAGAGGCGCCTGCTCATTAGAGAACGGAGGGTTCAGTAATTTAAGCGAAGCGGTTTCCATTTCCAAAAGACAAGTTGAAAACTGTTTCTCTTAGGGAACGAATAATAGCCACAATCAAAGAGAGTGGAGGACGAGGCCTCCCGTGTTCTTCCTTTGATGATTCCGTTGTGTTGTTTTTTTTTAAAGGCTGTAAGACAGGGGAAAAAATGAAGGAACTGATTAATATGTTAATTATAAGAAGAATTTAGAGCGCTTTCAAGTGGAAAATGGAAACTGTCGATTGAAGGACAGTTAAGGTGAGCAGGGGATGAATCATGATGATAAGCAGTCGTGTTGATCATTGTGCAAAAAAAGTAATAATGAAAGACAACTTTATACTTTTGTAGAGCCAAGGGAAAAAATAATTTCTGGGTTAACATTTGTCTATCTACCGTGTTTTTTGGAGTATAAGATGCACTGGAGTATAAGAAACACATTGGGTTTTGGGGAGGAAAACAGGGAAAAGAATCTGCTTACCAGGTATTTATCTGGCCAGCGTCCTTAGTCTGGTCAGCTTCAGCCCATTATTTCATCCCCTGGTTAGGGCTTAAAAAAAACTTTATTCCTAGAGAGTAGCAATGAAAGAGCTTGCAAGCCAGTAAGAGCTGGGAACATTGTTAGCACCTGGAAAGAAACATTCTGCGCAAGTAGAGCAATGGAAAAAACCCTGCAAAGACTTAGAGCTTGGAAAACATTCTTTGCAGAGAGTAGCAATGAAAGAGCCTGCAAGCCAGTAAGAGCTGGGAACATTGTTAGCACCTGGTTAGGGCTGGAAAGAAACTTACTCGGAGCAAATTAGAGGAATGAAAACAAACCCTGCAAAGACTTAGAGCTTGGAAAACATTCTTTGCAGAGAGTAGCAATGAAAGAGCCTGCAAGCCAGTAAGAGCTGGGAACATTGTTAGCACCTGGTTAGGGCTGGAAAGAAACTTACTCGGAGCAAATTAGAGGAATGAAAACAAACCCTGCAAAGACTTAGAGCTTGGAAAACATTCTTCTTAGAGAGAAACAATGAAAGAGCCTGCAAGGTCAGAGCTGGGAAGAGCAGCTAGTTAGGGCTGGGAAAAAGGAGCTACATTCAGAGTATAAAACACACCCAAATTATCAGCCACTTTTAGGGAGGAAAAAGGTGAGTCTTATACTCCGAAAAATTCAACATCTAGCAGTTTTAGGTGACAGACATACAGAGAGAGAGAGAGAGAGATTCTGGATACATATATCTTTTTGAATTATTATTATTATTATTATTATTATTATTATTATTATTATTATTATTAATTGGATTTGTATGCTGCCCCTCTCCGCAGACTACCATAGGATATATGAAAGGGAGCTATTTGTCGTATGATTTCTCATCGGTTGAAATCAATATTGTAATCGGCAGTTCATTAAAACGAGTTGGGTTTATGCTTCGGGGCAGAGAACGATGGGTCTGAAACGCAGTGATTATCTTTGAAGAAAATAGAGATTTAAACTGTTTATTTAATCTCGCCTCTTACTCGCTCCAAAGCTCCACACTGCCATTTGGTAAGGCAAACACAGAGGCAACTTTCTTCTTTTAAAGGTGAAATCACACCCCAGGTGAGATGCTTGATGGAAAAAAGAAAACAAAGCCAATTACATATATACACAACTCTTTTTTCCCCTTCACTTCCAACCACTTGCCCAATGGCATCGCACGGGGCCTATTTAAGGCTTGGTTGAACTCTCAAGACACCTTTTGGCTCCTGATAGATTGTGTGTGGTCTCAGGGCTTTTCCACTTCTGATTCTTCTTAGAAACAGAACACGTGGGGTGTAGTTTAAGTCAATAAAACTTCAGGCTTTGTAACAGAATAGAATAATAATAATAATAATAATAATAATAATAATAATAATAATAA